>NC_071098.1:30234084-30499084 GCF_027358695.1 Spea bombifrons
GAGGAAAATAAATGTATAACCTACAGTTACGTCAAGATGGAAGGTAACTTCTTCATATTGTCTACTTTGCGACACGGGACATTCCTGGGTGGCCGTTAGCTCTTCCCAACATTTCCTTTTTATTTTGAGATGGCAATTTTTTCAGGTTGGCTAAGTTATACTAGAGCTTGCCCAATTCTAGGAAGCTACACTTATTTCTGAGTAAAAACTCCAATCAATGAACTCATTTTCTATTCTAGTGAGAATTTTCAGGTGGCTCATGGCCACTGCCAAACCTACAGTGCATGCAAGGTGGCCATATCTGTACCTATGGGCACCCTTAATGATCTCAGTTAGATCTTTGGACCCATAGTAACAAGGGGTGAATATATATATATATAAGTGTCATATAGAGCTGGCATTATTTTCACAAGCCGATAGTCGTATTAATACTTTTTATTACTTACGTGTTCTGACTTTAGGGGACCTGTGGAGTAAAATTCTCGGCCCTCTAGTTATCCTATCCAAGGACCGGGACTTCTGAAGTAATGTTAACCAATTCAACATTTTTCTTCCCTTTTTCCAGCTAACAACAATAACGTGACCCACACAATGAGAGGCTGCGCTACTGAAGACATGTGTGAGGCGAAGAAAGAGGCCCTTCTTTTGGGAGAAAAGCTCATCCCCAAGTCCGTGGTCTGCAGCCGTGGCTCCATTATCTCCAACCTGCTCTTCCCGGGAGTTTCTGGCCTCCTATTTCTCAAACTCCTCTCGTAAGAGCTGATTGCGGAGATCGGGAAGAGGTGTGGGGGTGTGAATATTCAGAAGGAACCTTCTGGGTGGTCTTCAAGGCATTGCGAAGCAAGGTGTACCCCACATGCATTATACGAGCAGGGCAATGCATGTTCATACACTGTATATTTACGGCAACATGTAGATCTAATTAAATGTGCAATCCCATTTACAATCATGTTATGTATGTGCAAATAATGTATTCCTATATATATATATACACAACACAAGCAGAAGAACACAATGTATCTCTTATAAACAGTACTGGGAAAATGTATTTACTATATGGTGTGTGCCAAGCAAAGCATGGCTGAGAACATATCAACGTAATGCTTGTGACATGCAAGGCACATACGTGTCTTTAAAAACAAAGCATTGTTTTCATCATCCTCAGCGGAGGGTTAATATTTTAATACCGAAAACCTCCGCTCACTCTTTCAAGATACCAAGACCCCAAAGAGCGGACGCCGTCCGGGTCACAAAAACCTGCAGCATCTACGCCAAAGTCTGTATTTATTTATTTATCGATGTTTTTTATTTTCTCATGGGCAGTAGGCGCTCACGGGGCTCACGCGTGCGAAGAGGCGATGCGACGTTTAGCTTTGCTCCATTTACAAAAAAAAGCAAACCTTATATTCCAAATTTGTGTATCTTTTCGACTTTTTCCTGCAAGTGTGTGCGTTCTCTCTCTTTTTTTTTGGTGGCCTCCAATGGGAATTTAAAGTTAATAAAATAAAAGTTTTTAACTAAAAATAATTGAGCATTAAGAGTTTTTATCGCGCGGAGGTCCTGTTGAATTGGTGATCTGTGGTTAAAGTGTGTATCGTAGACATCTAGGGCCAAAGGCCAGAAGGTAGGTGTCCTGAAGTCCTTCCATGCTAAGAACATCTGGGAGAAGAGGACAAGACAGCAAATGTCCCTTTGATGTAAAATGATACATAACTGAGCCAATCGGATGATTTTCATTATCTTTTAGGTTCCATTAAATTGACATAAAAGCCAGGCAGAGGAACGAGAAGAACATTGGGAGAACTTTACACCAAGTCCATGTGTAGGAACCGTCCCACCAACTCCAAGAGCTCCCGTCAGCCTCGGCATTATCATTTATCCGTTTATATGGCGCCAATAAGCTTTTTCTACGCGAGGGTCGAGGCATGTACAAAACCTGGGTCTACTGTCGTTGGTAAGCCATATGGTCCCCGGTCATTAAGCCAAAGGATTTTGCTAGCCTTCTAAAAGAGGCTCACGGGAGCAGGACCTTCTTCTCCTTCTGTACCAGTATTTATCAACGCGTCTTTAATATCATTGTCAAACTGAATGTTGCTAATGTTACAGTTATTATGATTTTCACTCTTCCGTAGTGTAATGGCGCTACGGAATCTACCGGTGCTACATAAATAGACATACAAAGACGGTTGTCTGTGGTTATAATTCCATCAAGGCATTGTGCTTCAAGAAGATCTTATTTAAAAAAATATATCGGAATGTACAGTATAAGCCATGACACCTTTGTTTTTTTTTTTTTTTTACATATAAGTATACTCATATGTACACGCTAACAAGTGAACATATATAAATCGTGTGTGCCTGTTGAGAACAAACATACAAGCGGAACAGATTGATAGTTGATGACTATGCATGAGGGACAATCTACACGCTCTCAGAATTCATGTTAAAATTACATACGAGACAATCGCCTACCGTCCCAGTGGCCTAATTTTGCTAAAGCTGCCAGCGCACATAGACATTACATACATCTGGTACACGTGGCGCTGATGTGTGATGGCAACACGTAAAGTGGTTGGGTGTGACTTGTCACACATGATGTATTTAGTGATACTATCATGACTTACGTTGTGTTGGACAGTCATGTTACAGCCACCTTTACAACCGTCCATGAAAATGTGCGTGAATATAAAGGTAAGCAAGGTTATTGTCACACTCACCACCGCTGTCTTCCGCTGCTTGCCTTCCTCATCTCCGCATTCCAATTCTCTTGCACAGCTGATGCCGGCTTATCAGGAGGGGTTGGCTGTGCAAGAATGGTGTTGGTTACGGTCGCCATGGCGAGGTGTCCTGGTTACCCTGCACAGCCGATGCTGGCTTCTCAAGAGGGATGGCTGTGCGAGAATGGTGTTGGTTACGGTAGCCATGGTGACGTGCACTGGTTACCCTGCACAGCCGATGCAGGCTTCTCATGGGCGGCGTGCGGGAATGGCATTGGTTATGGTGGCCATGGCGACGGGTTCTGGTTACCCCGCACCGCTGATGCCAGCTTCTCAGGAGGCACGGGTGTACAGAAGTGGCGTCGGTTATGATCGCCATGGCGAAGTTTCCAGGTTACCCTGCACAGTCGATGCTGGCTTCTCAGGAGGCACGGGTGTATGGAAATGGTGCGGGTTATGGTCACCGTGGCAACAGGTCTTGGTTACCCTGCACTGTCGAAGCCTGCTTCTCAGGAGGTGCCGGTGTGCAGGAATAATGTCCTCAGAAGGCCCAAATTTGAAAATAAAAGCCAGCTGCTCAGTCTATACGATGCTTAGCTGTTCCTCCTGAACTCGCTTGGCGGTTATTGTTAGTGTTCCTTCTGTGTAGCGAACCTGTGATTGTTTTTTTTTTTTTGGACTATGCGTGTCTCTGGCACCCCTTATCTCGGCTTTGTGTACTGATAGGCCTTCTGGATTAACCCTTTGGACTCTGCACTCGTTTTCACTCACTGGTGGCCACTTGATCCCTGGGGTTCAACCCTTGGGTGGTACTGGTGGGCCATGCGTGAGCGATCGCCTTCCCCTCACAGGAACCTCTACGCTGGTACCAGCGGTCACCTTCTAAAGGATTTTCTTCGCCTTTGATCTAAAACGTCCAATATTTGAAAAGTCTGTGCAAAAAATACACACAATTTTCTTCATAGCCCTGATTACTGGCATCCAAAGCCATCAGATTGTTTCTTAGAAATTGAGGGAAGATTAGAAGGGTGACATCATGAGGCATACAATAAGTCAGGCCCATAAAACAATCATTCAAATGTGTAGACACCGAGGAGACCCTGAAGGCCTATAAATGGCCTATAAATATACTTTGACGAATAGTTGGCAGCCTTTCCGGCCTTTATATGATGTGCTGGGCCGACATTTCTTTAATACTATCGTCAGTTGACAATAGTCTAGACTCTAGAAAGTTCCATCCTGAGGGCGTACAAAGCTGACAGAAAGTACCTTCACATACACGCGGTATCTATGGGCGTACAAACATGGCAGACTTACGCCGCAGCTCGGGGTGTACCAAGATGGCCACCAAGCGGAAGTGGTTCTGCACGGCCTGTGTGTACGCTACAGGCAGTGCAGGGATCACTTCCGGGGCGGGAGGTTCGTGCGCGGCATCTTCCCGGGAACCGATTGTGTATCCAGTAGCCGGATTAGTGCGGTGTGTGAGTACACAACGGGCACGTTGCGTGTGTACAGCTGGCGGGGCCCCTGTGTGTGTGAGAGAATGAAGGGGGCACTGTGTGTACCCGGTACAGCGTGTGTGTGTGTCTCTTCATACAGTGTGTGTGTGTCTCTTCATACAGTGTGTGTGTGTCTCTTCATACAGTGTGTGTGTGTCTCTTCATACAGTGTGTGTGTGTCTCTTCATACAGTGTGTGTGTACACAGTGCAACGTGTATGTGCATAATACTGATCGCCACACTTTGTGTTGTCAATAAATGCATGTGATGTGATTCTTTAGGAAGGGCTGGGCAGGCCCTGTATAATGTATAGTTCAGTGAGTGAGATTTAGTTGTACACGCTTCCCAGAAGAGGTGGTAAAGGGTAATATAGTGAGGGGGTTTAAAAATGCATGGGATAGGGGTACGGCTCCTGAATCTAAGACGAGACCAACGACAGACTGGGGGCCAAATGGGGCCGATCTGCTGGCATGTTCTATGCTTCTATATCATGTGGGGCCACAGAAATTCTCCCAGCAGCCGATGGTCGCTGGCGTTGAGGACTTAAAACAACGTCTCGTTCCAGCTCACCGTTTAGTGAATAGACCCCATGTTTGCACGGGTGTGTATCTGGTCTCAATACGACCCCTCTAATTACCTTTGCTTGTGAGAGGTATGATCTCTGGGTTTAATTCCCCCGGCAGCGTACATTTTCTACAAGGGTCCCCAATAAATGGCAGATCATGCGATACAAACAACATCACAGAGGCTCTCGTTACTCCTCCACACCATGAATACATTATTCTACAATATCTGTGTTTCTATCTGATGGGATATTTATCACATTTTATTGCTGGGAGTGATAAAGAGCTATTGGAACGCAGGAGTGATGGGAGTGATAAAGGGCCATTGGAACGCAGGAGTGATGGGAGTGATAAAGGGCCATTGGAACACAGGAGTGATGGGAGTGATAAAGGGCCATTGGAACACAGGAGTGATGGGAGTGATAAAGGGCCATTGGAACACAGGAGTGATGGGAGTGATAAAGGGGCCGTTGGAACACAGGAGTGATGGGAGTGATAAAGGGCCATTGGAGCACAGAAGTGATGGGAGTGATAAAGGGCCATTGGACACAGGAGTGATGGGAGTGATAAAGGGCCATTGGAACACAGGAGTGATGGGAGTGATAAAGGGCCATTGGAACACAGGAGTGATGGGAGTGATAAAGGGCCATTGGACACAGGAGTGATGGGAGTGATAAAGGGCCATTGGAACACAGGAGTGATGGGAGTGATAAAGGGCCTCTGTACGCCTATGAAGATATTCTATTAAAAATCAGCTGTTTCCAGCTACAGTAGACATTTACAGCATTAACCCCGTCTGTGCTGGATTTCTGATCCATGTCATGTTATTTTAAAGAACAAAATGTGCTTTTCTTTCAAAAACAAGGAAACTTCAAACTTTTGACCAGTAGGGTACATTCTATAACCGCTATAAGGTCTGAACGCGTCATTCTCGGCACTCCGGGGATTATTTGACCTCTTGCTATCTGCTGACCCTTCGGATGACTTCCATTCGTGTTTTTTCTCCCGCAGGGGTCATGCTTTGGTTCCTTCTGGATCTGTGAAGCAGAGGAACGTCGCCGGTGCTGCCTGCGTGTCGGAAGCGGAGCCACCTGATCCCAAACAATGCCTGAGATCAAACTGAAGCACGTGGTGTCGTGCAGCAGCGCGGACACGGTAACGTATTCCTGGCGGCGCCGGGAACCTTTATTATGGGCTTTTATGGGGATTTAGGTACAGAATTATAATCGGGAATTTTATTACGGTTAAATGTGGTTTTAATTCTTTATCTGTGAGGAGAGCGTCGCTGGTTTTTCTGAGGTTGTCTGTTTGCCCCCCCCGCAGACTCACACGGCTGAAAACCTGCTGAAAGGTGACACGTTCCACAAATGGAAATCTCGGCAAGTTGGCGAGAAGCAGATTTCTCTCATTTTGCAGGTATATGGAGTCCAGAGAACGAGTAGCTGGGACAGTGAGCCTTAAAGCCCCATTGCAGGCTCCTTCCCAAGTCAATAGTTGATGATTTGGCCGTTGTCTTATGAGCTAATACGAGATAGGTTCGGTTTGTTCAGGCTTTAGCGTTTCAGGGCTTAGAGGAAGGAGTGCTGGAACGGCTCCCAGTAGAAGTGGTAGAGGGTAAATACAGTGAGGGGATTAAACATGCATGGGACAGACATACGGCTCCTGAATCTAAGACGAGACCAACGACTGATTAAGGTTTGAGTCTTTACAGCAGGAGGAACGGGCGACTAGACGGGGGCCGAATGGGAGGTTGGAGGCACTGGTTAGCGCTATATTATATTCACTAATCTATGGTGCTAGACGTAAATCAGAGAGGGCAGGTGCACCGATGTTTGTAATGTATCCACTGGTGGGGTCTTTGGCTTGCAGTTTGAGAAGGAGGAGCAGGTACACAGCATTGACATCGGAAACGAGTCTTCTGCCTTCGTGGAGGTGCTGGTCGGACGCTCCACGTCAGTCAGTGAACAGGAATACGAGGTGCGTTGTACGGCTCTTGAGTGTGGGAGAGGTTTTTAAGGATGGCGCCCATTGCATGTAGACGGTTATGAGTCTTCTTAGGGAAAGGGGTTATTTTATCCGGCCCTTGCCATGCGCCCACCCCCACCAAATCCCCCCCCCCGCGCTTTCTTGGACGTCCGAGAACAGTTGGCTAAATGCGGAAATGGTTCTGTGCCCATCAGGTGATCCTGGCAACATCGTCGTTCATGTCCCCCAGCGAAAGCAAGAGCGAGAAAAACCGCAACAGACTGAGGATGTTCGGCCCGGACAAGCTGGTGAAGGGAGCGGCGGAGAAGAAGTGGGACCGAGCGAAGATCGTGTGCACGCAGCCTTACAACAAGGTCAGTAATGCGCCCTTCAACCCGGGGCCGTCTTCTCCGGAAACATGCGCGGAGCAGACGTCGTGGAGCTGGGTTGGGCGTCGGAAGCGAGTTACTGTAATGGTCGGCTTCATTACCTTCTGCCGTTTTATGGCCGTTCTCTGTTTCTCTTAGAACATCACGTACGGTCTGTCCTTTATACGGTTCAACTCCCCACCAGACAAAGATGAGCCTTCTCCCAGTGACTCCTCGCCGGTAGGTACCCAGGAAGACAGGTCTGGCGTTTCAAACATCTCCTGTCCTAATAACATAAGTTTAGTGATTGACGAGTCCTTACCCGGTATGTCTTAAGGCCCAGTTAGTTTAATGCCGTGATGTTGGAGTGATAGACACAAGAGCATACAGTAGGTACTACGCTTCCTAAACTTACACTTAAACTTAAACTCTTCCTAGACTCTGAAAAATGTGCGCTTTTAAAATATATATATATTTTTTTATTATTATTGTAAACTTTGGTTGTACTAAACTTTACAGAAAGTGACAAAGTTGGGACAGTTTAAGGTTAAAGAGGAGGAGAGCTCGCCATCCATGAGACCCGGGAGCCTCTTTTTCAGCCGTATTGGAAAACCTCAAGACTCGTCCCCAAAAGGTAATCTTCTGGCACCACAGCTGTGCCTATGAAGCCGTGGAGCGGTATTAAGGCGATTCTGCCCCTGCTGTAAATATATGTACAACCTGTGGCTTTGTTGCTTCACAGTCCCGCAGGCCGCGCAAAGCTACGCGTCGGTGGCCTTACAGGGCGGCAGCAGCTCCGCAGAGACCAGCCCCACCGGCGAAAAGCAAGCGCATAGTACCCCTTCAAGCAGTAACTCGCAAAAGGTACGGAAGAGACTTGCGTGTCCTTCGAAAAGCTCTTCTTCGGTTACTTGTCTTTGGTCAAGATCTCTTGCATAAATGTTGGCGAATGTGCATTCCGGATGAAGTCATTATCTCAACTTGTGCTTAGGAACCATCCGGCAAGAGAAAGTTCGAATTCAGCAAAGAATCCACAAGCCGCCCCCCTGCCAAGAAAACCGAGGTCAAGGAATCCCCGTCTCGCCCCAAAGAGAGCGCATCGCAGCCGCCGCCAAAGAAAATCAAAGGTAAGCGGGGGCTAGGCTCGCATTTTCACCTTACGTGCTCTCCGGTATGAACCAACTCATTCTCATTTAACCTTTTCCAGCCGATTCCCCGGCTACCCCGCCTGTGAAGAAGCCGTCGGCCCCAGAGAAACCTGTTCACAAGAAGTCCCCTCCTGCCTCCCAACCGATGGAGATGAATGAGATCCTGCAGGGCACGGTGTTTGTGCTCAGCGGGTTCCAGAACCCCTTCAGATCTGAGCTGCGGGACAAAGCGCTGGACATGGGAGCCAAGTACCGGCCGGACTGGACCCCGGACAGCACTCATCTCATGTGCGTATCGTTCAGACACGAGTCCCTAGAACGATGTATCATGAAAGCGCTCATGGCTTCTTTGGCCAGGCTTGAGGGCCTTTAATGTGTCCCTATCACCACGGTCCATAACGTAAGAGCAGAAGATACCGTTTAGGAGAAGTCTTTGTTTTCCAGTAATAACATTGTGGTTGCCGTGTGAAAAGGATGCCGTCCCTCGTGTCTTCTCGGCACAGAATGAGAACCAGTCTCGTGTTTCTTCCCCCAGATGTGCTTTTGCCAACACCCCCAAGTACAGCCAGGTCAAGGCCGCAGGGGGCATCATCGTGCGGAAGGAGTGGATCTTGGACTGTTACAAGAAGCAACAGCGCTTGCCGTATAAAAAGTGGGTTTCTCTTCTTTTTTTTTGGGGGGGGTGCTTTAAAATTCAGGTAGCGAGCTAAGAAATAGGCAAACAAATCGCTTGGATCCCTTTACTTTTCTTGGCAATTATTAAAATGATGAGAATAATAGCATCTCTGTAAATGCATATGTTGGGGGGGGTTATATTTCGGTCTCATAGGGATAAACCATTTTTATTTTTCTGCAGGTATCTCATGGCTTCAGCCGACTCAAGCAGCGAAGAAGACGATGATAGTGAAGACGATTCACCACCTAGACACAAAGCCCCTGCGCATAGAAAGGTAAGAGGAGCTTACAATCTAGAGTAATAAAACAAATGAGCATGGCTAGGGCTCGTACCGTGTGCCTCGAGGGATACTGGCACCACAATGATCACCCGGGCCTCACTTTGTCTTGTTTTAGAATCCGGATTCTGGCCGAACCCACCAGAAACCCGTTCCCAGCCATGCTAAGGCAATCCCAACGAGGCCAAAGGAGGAGGACAGCGAGGACGAGAAGCCCAAAGCCACGGAGACCAAAGCAAACCACTCGGTTAAAGCAGAGGATGAATACGGAGGGAGCACGGATGAAGAAAGCACAGGTGCTGAGGAAACGAGGTTATCTGTGTCCTGCGTGGGCTTTAGGTCTTCAATGCCAATGACGAGTATTTGTTTTCAGGAGACAGAAGAGGTCACAAGCAAGAGTCTGGAAGTGACACCGACAGTGAAATAAAGAGGTGAGCGTGAGTTGTGTGTATATTGTGGTGTGTGCGGGATGTGTCTCGCGTACCCAGGAGCAGGTAGTCACGTCTTGCGTTCTTGTCATTTTGTGTTGAGTTTGGAGTCGCCTGCTCCAGGTGCTCTTGTAGACAAAACTTCACACAGAACTGGTGGAGCCAGGGTAGTCTTTCCTTCAAATATATCTTCAAATATATTCACAGGCCCAGCCTCCATCTGGGCTTATGTAGCTTGCCCGATCCCACCAAGTGCGTGCTCGCGGGATCATTAGACACGCGGTGCCACCGCTTCTAGGGAAATGCTGGTTGTACCTACTTGTGTCTTCTAAGCAGACAACTGGTGGGTTTCTTTATCGTTGATAAGACCACCGGTGCTGTTAAGAGGAAGCAAAGACTTCATAACATCTCCCTTCTGGACCTCAGGGTGGAAGCAGAAAAGAGAGTGAAGAAGGAGGCCAGCCCACCACCAGACAACGATCCTTACGCAGGTTCCACGGACGAGAACACGGACGTAGAAGAGGCCGAGGTGGACCTGCCCATCCCTGAACTTCCCGGTGCGTTTAACACCCAGAACAGTAGAGAAAAGATGGAATCTGTATTTCTGGATATACAGGATAATCGAAAACCTTTTCTTCCATTTATTCACAGATTTGTTCAGCGGCAAACACTTCTTCTTGTACGGCGAGTTCCCTGCTTTGGAGCGCAGGACGCTGCTGAGATACATCGCTGCCTTTAACGGGTAGGTGCCAGGCTTTAGAGGGTGGTGGTACTAACCGGAGGTAAGAGACCCCTCTGGCCAAGACTTTGGCTTTCGGCTGTAGTTGTATTCTATGCTGCAGACTGGCTCATGGTTGACACCTCCAGGGAAAGCCAACCGGGCATAATTAACCTGCTAGTGGAAAGTGGGCAGCGTACCAGTCCAGTAACGGTGTGGAAATCCCTGCTTATTAACCCATCATTGTCCTGCAGGGAGCTGGAGGAATACATGAATGAAAAGGTGCAATATGTGATCACCTGTCAGGAATGGGACGACAGCTTTGAAGAGGTGAATCCTATTGTGTTCTATCGTCTGTCTTTTCTTTAATTTTTAGTTTTATGAATGCAAATAGAGGAAGTCTGTGCTAGTGACCCATTGGCGAGAATCAGTGATAATATATATATATATAACCCTCTTTCTATATGCTCTGCCTCCCCGGCGTTAACATATGTAGACATGTTCTTTCATTCTTTTCATTCGCTTTGTTGTGTGCGTATGAATGCTCTATTAACGTGTCTCTCTCTCTCTCTCTCTGCCAGGCTCTGAATGACAACTCCAACCTCTCGTTCGTCCGCCCCCGCTGGATCTACAACTGCAACGAGAGGCAGAAGTGCATCCCTCACCAGCCATACGTGGTGGTGCCGCTGGAGTAAGGAGACGGAAGAGCAAAGGGGGAGAAACTATGGACCTGCAAGGCCCCTCTGTACAATGAGCTCCGGAGCCTCGGGGGTCTTCTGATTACTACAGATGGATTTGTATTGCTGAAAACACCCCGCACTCCACTCGGGGACCCCTGAGGCTTTGCGCACTGGTAGTATGTAGGTGCCGTGTATTTCTTCCTTTTTAAAACAAGGCCACCCGCTGCGTGATGTATATTTTGTAAAGAAAGGTCTTTTCTTAAACATTTATGAGATGACCACGGACTAATAACTTTTATATGACTCCTTTTTTACTGCGCTTCGTAAAATAAAGGGGAATCGGTAACGATCTGCTTTGGGAGACGGACTCTTGGGACAAAAATGACTTTGCTTGGCCCAAAAATTACTTTGCTTGGCCCTTTTAGTATAATAGAAGTCCGGGTATCTTGGTCTGTCCGTTTCCTGAGAGGCACCGCGTGCGGTGATGTCGGTGCCTGAATGCCTGTTACAAAAGTGGCCCTGCCTAATGTGTAGTTCAATGGGTGAGGAGAGAAATATCACCGATATAACTATTCATTATACAGGGCCAGCCAATCCCCTTTTTTGCAGCAGAAGATTGCAGGGAATGGACCTTTATAATGTATAGTGAAGTCAAGAAGCTGAGACCACAAGTCTACTGCCCAACTCTCCCTTTAGTGAATCGAGCCCATCGCGTAATAGGATTAAGTCTGAAGAGATCTGGCTACGGATGTAGTTAAGGAGCAGGCGGCTCATGTCCAAAGTATCGACATGTCAGCCCCCGCATGCCCCAGATGTTGGCGTTGCTCAGGTAAAATAGTTCCTCTTTACACTAACGATCACTATTGTAGTGAAAAGCCCGCTCTGTAGGTCGTTTGATGAAATAAAAGTAGCGGCACTGTTACGCCGCGTGGGGGCCGGGTCGCCTTAAGTACCGTAAACAAACGTGGGTCGTATATGGTAGTTATCAGTGCGCTAGGCTGTGAAATGTAGTAAAAAAAAACGTGTTTTTTTTCTAATTTGTAAAAACATCTTTTTTTTTGAAGAACAGAAATAAATGTCTTCTGGCTGGTTTTACAGTATTTTTTATAATATGCTTAATATATATATATATTTTTTATATATATAATGTGTGTGATGCATTGGCAGAATGTCTAGAAGGTGGAGATTTTAAATATATATATATATATATATATATATATTATAGTTTAATATATAGCGCCATCAAATTCTGTAGCGCTGTACAATTATGGGAAAGCTATTAATCAACATGGCATTTTGGGAGATAACTTATGAATTCTGCTAACCGTAGCATTAAAAGCTGTAATTATGGGTAATTCGCTGCCCGCACCAAATACAAGGATATTTTGATACAGAATATGTAAAACCAGGTTGACTGTATAAAAAAAAATCTTCTTTATCCCTCTGGCTTTACAGCCTTCTTCGGAAGGCCTAGGGGTAATCTAGAAGCAGACGGCAGCCGTGTGCTGCTTTCATCTCAATACAAAGGGTCTACATCAGAAACTTCCCGATGCCCCCTTCAGCCGTAAAACAGAAGAAAGCGACGTTCCGAAATGACTTATACAAACATATTTATTCTCTCTCGCTAATGCATCGTTAGTAATATCACACGGAGAATTACTTTAATAAAAGCATCCTACGGAAGGCATTTTTAACAAAACAGCCAAGTAAAGAGTTGCAGGAGGAGGTGAGTATATAGCTTGGGAGGTCGACCGAAGAGATCGCCGAGACGTTCCAATAATCCGACGGCAGCCAGGAGTCCGTACCGAAGCGCGAAGAGATCGACCGTGGGAAACCGTGTCAGCGTGCGCCGAGGTCCTTATTGCCCTTTCGCGAATTGTCCTTTGAGGATCAGTCCTGGAGTCCACGGGCAGCGTCTACTCAACGGGACGCCAACAGTACTTAACCTGTCTCGTTTCACGAGCGTTCTACTCGATGGGAGGACAAAGCCACGCAATGGTAAGAAGAGCCTTGAAGTTACTCCATGGAGAGGCGTTCTCCTCTCTATCACGTCTCTGCGGAATTTAAAGCCAGCGATTGGATGCTTGAAAGCTCCTCGAGCTCTTAAATTGTCCCCTCCGTCACCGTGTTGTGTTCTTCTCCGTTCCAATGTGCAACGCACAGTCTTTTACCTTTTTATTTTGTTTTTTTTTTTTTACCCTTGGCTAAAACGCTGGCAGCGTGACTCGTGACCAGCTGTAACAGGCTAGTAGGAAGAGAGTATATTAACGTGGCATCCTTTGGGTTATTCTGAGAGGAAAAGGTAAAAACGTTAGCATTTTATTGGAATATCTAGCAGTTTTTTTTTTTTCCGTCTCTTTGTTACACTGAGCGGTAAATAGGACTTGGAGTATTAACGAGCTGTGAGGGTGGACGGTTCTTGTAGGTGGGTTTCCTAGAAGCAGAGCGGTTTTTCTGTGAACTTACAGTCCCATCACGGAAAAGGAACGCGTCGCTAATTCTATAGATTCGGAATTCGGTCAATGGAAGACAAAAGAAGTATTTAAATTAATATATAACAATTCACTAACGGTAAATAAGCACAGTTGAAAATAGATAGATATATTTATATTTTAGGTTTTGTAACCAGACCCCTCGCGTTTATGGTGAAAACTTTACAGACACCAAAAGAGGTTCTTAATTATTGCAAAAGGAAACAAAAAAAAATATGGTCGACTCAATTAAGACAGCGAAACGCAACAAAGTATTCCTTTCCCTACAGAGGAGCTTTTTAGCTCGTCTTATGAGATAGTGACGTAAAGCTTTGACTTTGTAGCACCAGGACGGGGTCATATACAGAAAGATACAGTCTATAGAGAAGATCTAACAGTTTCTCCACCCAAGAAGGAAGCCACAGTGGACTCGGGGGGTCTTTACAGACTTGTTCTCTTACAAAAATAGACCTGCGGAAAGATTATTTTGCTTAAAATCCTCCCAACCTTTCGCCGTCTACAACGCTTCCGGTTTTACCGCGTTTGCCGTTCTCTGGGAACCGTTTACGGTCAGAGCGGCGAGTCCAAAATGGAAGACATCTGGGTTTGTCCCCTTCCCTCGCCTTTCCGTCCGAGTCTAACCTTTGTTCTTGGCTAATATCGCGTTCCGCGTTCTCTTGAGCGACGCGTTTTCTCGGGTTGGAAGGCTGTACCTTCCTTAAACACACGACTAAGATGAAACTCTTCTAGCTTCCCAGTGTATATCATCAAACCGTAGTGGTGGTCAACTCTGGATATAATATTTGAAAACCTAACAAGCTCAGTGTGCGTTTTTAGGTCGTCGATGAAGATTAACCGGTTGGGTTGGCGCGTGGAACACCAAAAAGGCGCGTCCAACATTTTGAGGTTTTGCCGCGATTTTGGGTCAAACGCTAGAACGTTACAAGCAATCTCACGATAAAAAAAGTATATTTTCATCGAGCCAAAGAAGTCCAACAATACGTAGCTGGGCCTTTAGCTCAAACTTTTCTACTAGGTGGCCTCGGCTGAACGCTACTCTATACTGAGCCGGATCAGAGCTGTCCGGAGATCCGATCGAATTCAGCGGCCGAGTCCTGTAGCTTTACGAGTTGATTAAACATTCTAATAACTTTATATAAATACAACGCACAAACTCGATTTTATTGCATTTTCCCCACCCGGCTCGGATTATCAAACTTATCCGCTTTTTTACTCAAAAGATAACATTGAAAAATAAATATTTTTTTTTTTTTTTTTGCTGTAGCTCCTCGATCGCGGAAGCCGACTCTGTTTTCCAAGAACGCAAAAACAGACCGGTATACGGCCCTCGAGGATTGGAAACGGACGCTCGCGTCCTAAACTCTTTAGGGGGGAGTTTTTTTGGTCGTAGCCGATAATACTATGTCGTAAGTGCTATATTTTTTAATATTAAGCGTATTTTCAGCTTTTTGGGGGTGTTATAAAAATCTGGAGCCCAAAAGGATAAACCGTGGCATTGGATTTTTTAACCATTCTTTGGTATGTGGTGGGGCGATGAGACCCACCAAGGCAAGCAAACTTTTAAGTTCTTAAAGCCACGAGGAAGGGCTGGTCTTCCATCCTCTACCGTGTCGGAATTTTCTCCCTCACATTAAATTACATAAATTATTGAATTCAGTCGGAATTTCTTTTCCAAGAAGACGCAACGAAAATTCCATAAATAACCATAAAGCTCTCCGATGTTTGCCTGCAACGCCGGTAAAAAGACTGAGCTACGTTGGAACGGCTAACCTTTTGGATAGTCTGGTCTGAATTAATTCGTAAAGCCAACCCTACGAAAATCTCTCGGAAACACAAAGAAGCTCGGTAGCTTAGGCTGTACCGAGATCGGCCGACGGCTCAGAAGCCGCCGGCAAACACACTTCCTTAAAAGTAAAGTTTGGCGTATGTCTGATTCCATCATCGGTCTGTCCGTCAGTACATAATCCCAACAACAACAGTAACCGGATCCAAAAAGAAAAACCCCAACAAGAATAAATACGACTGTCACTCATTATAACGCAACATACGAGAACAAAAGTCTAAAAGTGCCATCGGGATAAGAACTAGGACTTCACTAACCTGAATATTAGATTTTCCACAGGGGCTGTTGGAATAGCTGCCAAAGTTAAAAATGGCATTTTCCAATTAAAAAGCTGATTTTATTTATTATCAGCAGTGGAATAAAAATGACTAAAGTGCTTCCCATCTCCCGCAGTGGAATCAGGTCTCGCTAGCCTTTAGGTAACTCGGGGGGTTTCAGTGCTCAGGGAGATACCACCCCGTTGTCCACGTTTTGTCCCAACGTCACTGAATAGCCAGAGAGAACCGATGGAAAGTCCATTCCTTACGCGGTTTAAGTACCTGAGGTGTAGCACCCTCTCAGGCCAGGGGCTCCCTATGGGCTAAATGGTTTGGACATCATGCTGTCCAAGTAGCTAAAACTCCTTTTAATACTTGGAGAGATGATGGCAAGTCGCACGGAGACCCTGCCGAGTCGGCTGTTTCTGTCCCGATGAGCATGGCAGGGACTTGAGCGAAACCCACGCAAGCTTAAAGTCCTGAAAGCGGTCGGGAGAGCCGGTCGATGCTCACGGGCTTCACACAGCGAAGCCGGCAGGGTCTAAGCCGCCGAGGGAATCTGCCGAGTTCGGTGGCCGAGGCCTGTGGACTTAAGGTCAAGTTCAACTAGGCCATCTATCATCATGAATGAACGCTGTGTGCAACTCGGGATTTAGAAAATAAGACCGCTTGGGGTATTACTGCAGTCTATAAAGATGCAGCGTTGCCAATTAACTTTCTGGACACTCTCTAGTGTCCTGGTTTAACGCCCCCCCAGCTCTCATATGAAGAATTTCCCTAATATTTCTTAATATATTGCTTTTCAGGTCTAGGACTTGGACCGTGCCTGAGTTTCAGACACGTGCCGGGGCTTTCCCTGTCTACTTCTCGTGCTGTGTGTACACAGCTGCTCTCTCTTCTTCTCTGCCTGTACTTCTGATGTCCATCAAATCTTGGCTCGGCTTCCAGCAATACTGCCCCCCAAGTTCGGGATCGTCCCTCTTAGCGTGGAGTTTTTTGTGGACGGTGAGGTAAGTTTGCTGCAGAAAACTCTCGCCGCATTCTGAGCAAGTGTACAGAGGCTGCTGATCATGCGATCTCTGGTGCGCTACCAAGTTAGACATGAGGTTATAGCGCCTTGGACACTCTGTGCACTTGTACGTGCGCTTGCCCCTAGGCATAACGCTCTTTCCCCTACTCTCCTCACTAGATTCAGTTTTCCTTGGCCTGCCTCTTGCTCTGGGAACTGCATAATCTGTGCTTGGAATAGAATTCATAACCGTGCCCTGCTCTGCGTGGCTCTTCAAGTGATACAATAAGTTTGATTGCTGTCTGAATCTCTTACCGCAGCACTGGCAGGCGTACGGCATCTCGCCAGTGTGAGTGCGCAAGTGGATCATCAGGCTGGTGCGTTGGCTGAACTGGCGGTTGCATTCGTGGCAGCGATATGACCGCTCCCCGGAGTGGATCCGTTGGTGAACCAGCAAATTTGATTGGTGAATGAATACTTTGTCGCATTCGGGACAGTGGAACTCCTCCTTTGCGCTCTGATTCGGGGTGCCTGGGGACATACCGTTCTTGGGGTTGGATTCCAAATGCATCCACATGGGTGGGTGTCCAGGTGGGGATTCTATCTCCGAGCCCATACTGCTTTCTCCTCCAGCTTCTATCCCTGAAATTGAAGGAGAGTTAGGCAGATGTTCTGCGGTACACTTAAGTAGACCTTGCACCGTATTGGTCTTTATATGGTACAGTAAGTTAGACTGCTGTCGGAAGCGCCTCCGGCACTGCAGGCAAGCATACGGCATCTCTCCAGTATGGGTTCTTAGATGAACCATCAGGCTCGTGCGCTGACTGAACTGCTTACCGCACTCTTGGCAGCGGTAAGTCTTGTCCCCTGAGTGTATGCGCTCATGGACCAAGAGATTGGACTTGTGGTTGAAGGTCTTAAAGCAGCTCCTGCACTTGAAAGATCTGTCGGCCAACGGAGAGTTGGCACCTAGCCCTGAACTGACGCACTCGGCGGTGGTGGAGATTTCGCTCAGGTTTACGGTCTGGGGAGCCTCAAAAAACTGCCCGCTTTGGTTCATTTGGCTTCCATCGGTGAAAGGAAAGAATGTCCAACGACTTTGGCCAACACTGTGCGGCTGAAGCATCATCATGTCCTGAAGGTTCTTCCCGGTCTCCTGCCCTTTCAGTGTCTCTTTCCTTTGCTCTGGAACATCATCATCTTGGAAAAGCTCCCTGTGGTTCCTGAGATGCTGGATCAAGTTTGACTGCTGCCGAAATCGCTTCTCGCACTTCCAGCACTGGTACGGACGTTCCCCTGTGTGAATACGCAAGTGGACAATCAAGTTGGACTTGTTGTTGAAACGTCGCGGGCACTTCCAACACTTATGAACAGCTTTTCCTGTCAGCAGGGTCATCATGGGGCCTTGACCTATGCAAGGATTTTTCCTTGGCCTTCCTCTTCCACGAATTTGGAAGGGGCCCTTTATCGGTGCTTTCTCTGCAGGAGGAGCCCCTACCCTCTGATATTCTGTGCTGTTTCCCGGCTGGGGGATAAGTTGTAGCTCTGAGCTATTTGGAACCCCTGGGGCATTGTTCCCCTCCGGACGGGGTGGAAGCTTAAAGATTGGCTGCGGGAACCCTTCAAGTTCATGTCGAGAAGACAGCATGCTCTCTGTGTATGTATGTGGCAGGCCCCTATTAACGGGATACTGGACCTGTATCTCTCTGCATTGCATGATGTTATTTGGCTGTTCCATGTGAAGCTTTTGGTGGAGAAGGAGGCTGGAGGTCGTAGGAAACCATTTCGTGCATTGGTTGCATTGGTAGGCCCTCACTTGTCCATCTTCCCCTCTTACTGCTCCAACACTGCCGATGTTTAGCAATTGTGAGTATTCTCTCTCAACGTACTGGCCAGATGGCCCGATCAGCTGCCCACAGAGCTTCACCATCTGTTTGCTGGGACTGCCAATGGAAACCTCTGTTTTCGGGTCAGTCTGTCCCGCGTGGCTTTTCATGTGGTAAAGAAGGTTGGACTGCTGGCGGAAACTCTTCCCGCACTGCTGGCAGGAGTACGGCATTTCTCCGGTGTGGCCGCGCAGGTGCACCATCAAGCTGGTTCTCCGTGTGAAATGTTTGCCGCATTCCTGGCAGCGGTATGACCGGTCCCCAGTGTGAATGCGCTGGTGAACCATCAGGTTGGACTGATGCGTGAAGCGCTTGAAACAGTGACCACAGACGTAGGGTCTTTTACAAGCTGCAGGCTCTTCTTCTTTACCACCTTTCAGAACAGGGCCTTTAGTACCCCAAACCTCGTTACCGGTGTCATTGCCGTCAGATATCAGATACATCAAAGGAAGTCCGGGTGCCCTGTTCTCTTCGCTCCAGTTTCCTCCATCAAGCTCTTCCGCTCTCTGGTGGCTCTTCATGTGATGGGTAAGATTGGACTGCTGACGGAAGCTCTTGCTACACTTGGTACAGCGAAACGGCGCCTCTCCTGTGTGAGTCCGTAGGTGGACGGTGAGGCTAGTGCGTTGGTTAAATTTCCTCCGACACACGTGGCAGGAGAATGGCTTCTCGCCTGTATGTATACGTAGGTGAGTGACCAGCGACGACTGCTTGCAGAAGATCTTATCGCACACAATGCAGCGGTATCTTCTCCACTCACATGTGATCTCGTCCGGTTGATCTGACTGAACCAGCTCGTGGCCAATGCCCTGGAACTTATCTTGGTTGTGGGTCTCCTGGTGCTGCAAAAGCTCAGACAGATCCTGGAAAACAAAATTGCAGAAGGAGCATTGGAAGAGACCCCAATATCTCTGGCTTGGTTGTTCTGAAGACCCAATATCTTTTCTTTTGTTTGCATCCACACTCCTTGCCTGCTGGTCAATATTAGGCCAACCATGTGGCCTGCAAAGCATCCCACTTACTTTGTCCACTTTACCAAAACTTGTTGGCATTGGTGTAACTCCATGTAACACGGGCTGTGAGCTGGTGTCCTCCACGGTTCTTGTCACCCTGGCTTCTGTTGCCCCTTGATCTGCAGTGCTTGGCTCTCTGGCTCTTGGCTTATCCATGAGCGTTAAGGCCGTAGAACTTTGTGGAGTCGGATAACCGTAGTCTGTTGACACAGAGCCAGGCTGGCAAGTTGTTTCTGCCTCTATCAAGCGTTGCGATGGCTTTTCTCTCCAGCGGTTTTGGTGTTCGTCAACATTACTCAAAATCATCGGAGGCTGAGAAGAAGACTGGCCTTCAGGTATCTTCCCAAGGAGGGGAACAAATGGTCTCCCATCCTCTGGCCTTATAGCGGTCCAACACTCTGAAACTACGGGGACAAAAACAAAAATGTCATTTTGGCACTCCTCATCACAAAGTGTCAAAAAGTACAATATTTTGATTGCGGTCGCAGAATTCTTACTTTCGTTGCGACTATTCCTTGCTCGACTGTCCTCCTGAACGTAGGAATCTTCAGAGGTTTCCATCACTGCCAGAAATGGTGGTGACGAGACTTTGAATTCTAAAAACAAGGGCACAATATCAGGTAAACAAATCGGTGTTGGAAGGTAATACGTTAAAGAGATATTCTGAGCATGTGTCACGCAATGGAGGACACCATTTTCATGGCTTTCTCCACTAAAAAGTTGTTTTGCCGCCTGAACTCCTTGACTATGCCAACAGAATGCACCATAGCCAAACCAAATGTGCTCTAAGTCAATAGAGAAAAATAAAAATATATGCCCCGTTCTTACTCTTTTTTGTTCAGACAGGGTTAGGTGAAGGTTGTCCTGGTCTACAATGCTGCCCTGGAAGGCTGGAAGGTTCCTCCAAGACCAGGATATCTACAGGTCTCCCAGCAGGTCGGTCTGTTCACCACGAGACCACCAGCTGGAGGAATCAGATGTACTTGCCGTGAACATCGATACCTGTTGTGATACCGGTAGCGGGATATATAGTCAGTGGTGCCACCCTGTGTCCAAGAAGAAAACCATGTAAAATGAACAGCCACATCCATTAAACTCAGTATCGCAGGCATCCTAACAGCCAATTATACGTTCGAGGCTTACGAAGACCAACCGTCGTACCACTATAGACTTCTCTGCCCTGGAATTAACAATGTGGGACTCCAGGACTCACCAAGAGGGACCGTATCCTGATAGTGGTCAGTCATCATGACATAGTTCCTTAGTAACGGTTCAGTGTTGTCTACTGGATATAGACATCTTCAGACACGAGAAAATCCTGCAAAAAAATGGAGAGAAAACGAGGTTTCCGTTATAACACGAGGGGTGATTTCAACAGGGGGGAGACTCATGCGACGGCACACAGACCCACGCCTGTCTCTCCAGTCCGTGTTATTACATGAACGATATGATTAAGCCGGAGAAAGGAGGCTCCGTGTAATAAAAAAGGGAACTGGATATATTTATTTAGCTACAAAAGGGTCTCTCGGCTTAAGGTACCTGTAACTGCAACTTCTTAATGATATCGTGACTTGTCTTTAATGAAACCACCCGGACACATTAAAAAGTAGGCGGCTGACAGGATTATAGCCAAAATCGTGGACACCCCGAGAGCTTCCACTAAGGATGAGACTCCGTTTGAGAGAAGGCAGCCAAAACCTGGCCCCAGAGATGTTAGATGTTACATCAAAAGCTTTGGACCACCCTGGCCATGAAGAACCTGGTGAGGACAACTTCTCAGAGCAGACCGCTCATGAGGTCAGCTGAAAATCCTTAGGTGCTTTCAAGAGGGAAGTGGTTATAATAACAAAACACGGCGCATGTAACCAACATTCTCTATGATGACGACCGTCACGGAACACATAACACCAAGACATTTATTTACGGAGACCCCTTTTAAACGTTTCTAGTAAGTTATGGGAAGACCCCTCTTGTGACCCTGAGACCCTTCCGTTGGCCCAGGCGTTGTATGAAGACGCCCCGTGTATCAGACGCCCCGTGTGTTATACGCAGCACTCCCTGCGATACAATGTTTTCATTTCAAAAAAGAAAAAAAAAAGAAAGCAGAACCTTATTTTCCCAAAAGAACAAAAACAAACATTAAAAGAGCTGCGGCAGGCGAAGGCGCCGGCCCACCCCGTCGAGCTGGAATCTGCCGCTTACGAATGGGGATATATTTTTATATTGTTGCTGAAAATACGACAGCCACGCAAAAACCACATAAACAGCCTTTAACCTCTTCCCTCCCACAGCCAAGCCTTTCTTCAGTTTAGAAAGGCAAACGACGCCGTGGATAATTGTCAACGCTGATGCCGCTTCTCTCCAGCTGCTTTGGACTAGGAATCCCATCAGGCCAACCTGCGGCTCCGGCCGTGGGTGGACTGCAAATCACATCATCCTAGCTGTTGCGTTCCTCAAGCGATGTGCAGCCCAATCCCATTCGCCTGAGCACCGCAAGCTGGGGCTGATGGGAATTGGAGTCCGAGGACGGCTGGAGAGAAGCCATTTGTTGGGTTCTTCAATCTGGATGTAGAGATACGAGCGGCTGAACCAGTAAGTGGCTTAAGAATCAAAACAGATCCTGATCCAGTGACGACTCTGGGTTTAAGGTTTCTATGACAACGGCCAGACACAAGAGACTAAGAAAACAATCATATTACAAATGAAAAATAATAATAATAAACCGAGACGCCTGAAGGAATGCACGACGGGAGCGTTGGAGGAATGTCGGAAGGCATCTAGATTGGGAGAGCATGCGTGCTTTCCTTTGTCGGCTCGGCCTGCGTCTGACTACCGATAAAGCTCTTACAACAACTTGGCCGCCATGTTGGGCAACTGGCTTTGGGTTCTGGGCACTGAAGTCCAATAAGAGCTTTGAGGGGACCTTGATCACTCGATGCCTAGGATTACAGATACAGGCAACAGCCTATCGCCCCGAACATCCACGCCAGTGACAAACGCATATTACTCAGCGAGTATACTCCTGCTGATCAGCCTCCCTCAGCGGGCGGGAAGCAATTTGTGCGCATGTACCAAGGGGTCTCATTGGAGGGCGCTACAGCAGTCTAGTACCCCTGAGGTCGATGGAACGCCATCTCCTACACGGCGAATGGCGGAGAAACAGAGCAAAAAAATATAAGGGGACGCTCAGCAAGCATATCCCCGAACGCGCACACAACGGCTGGAGGGTATCGCTAATGGCCGCTAACTGGCCTATGGCCGCCGCTCAGCCAATGCTCGCGAAGGTCTACTTGGGCGAAGAGGGACGATGCTGCTTTGCGATAAGACAGACATACGGACGACGAACCAGACGCCAGATTAAAAGCACTTTATTTGGAAGCCTATCATTTCATGGAATGACGCCCCGGTGCCCATAAAACCAGCTTCTGGCCTAACGTTAACACGAGACACTCGGTACTCTTACCACCCAGAATGCACTAAAACATACGGATATAAAACACGATCTTTGCGTCTTTGGGCGTTGGAGCTCAGACGGTCCCTTTAAACCTGCTCATTACCCTCAAGGGCAAACGGAAACATTTATAACACAAAGCTCTGTTCTAAATTTATTGCAGGAAGACCTCAGCGGCAGAATATAATGTTTGTAGGAACCAGGAAACCGCCGAGCGATCGTCGGGTCGGGGTAAATTAAAGTACGGAGAGCGCTTGGAGGGCAGGATGCTGCTAGCGTTAGAGGGGGTCTAAGGAATTGGGGCGCAACGGAAAGATCGTCGGTTTTCTATCAGCGGTGGACCAAACCATTTGTCATTTTCAGGTTTCCATGTATTTAAGGCGTAATGGTGGAAACATGCAGAGCCGCTAAGAGTTAAAAACCCACCAGGGCCGTTACAGACTCACTAGGGGGTCTTAATATATATGATCCGATTCTGAAAACACGTGAGGCTCGGTTTAAATAACACTTTTGGTGCAAAGTTTTAAAAGTGATCTTATCGCCACGGCAACCAATGGAGCGGTCCTGCTGATTGAAGCATCCTATTGGTTGCCATGGCGATAAGATGACTTTTCAAACTTTGCACCAGAATTCCTTTTTTTCCCCCAATGCATAATCCCCCACCAAAATATGTTAAAACATTTTAACCGTTTAAATGGCTGCATTGGCCTTCCACACGGCTAGACGTCACGTCTTATCTAATAACATACATGTAAAAGCGAGTGAGCGTTACAGGTACGCAGGTCATTCCTTTATGTGCCTGGGTGCAAATTTACTAATACATTATTAATAATGTGGCACTCACAGGGTTAAAATTTCTCATCCTGCCAGTAATAATAATAATAATATCTCAACTAGCTAATAATAATAATCTCAACCGGCAGACAATAATAATAATAATAAAATAAATATGATCTCAAGTGGCTAATAATAAAAATACAAATTAAAATAATCACATATCTTAACTGGCAGTAAATAATAATAATAATAATAATAATAATATCTCAACTAGCTCATAATAATACAAACAATAATAATCACAAAGCTTATCTCAACTAGCTAATAATAATACAAATAGTAATCTCAACTGGCAGTTAATAATAATATTAATAATATTAATATCTAATAATACAAATAAAAATAATCATGTATCTTATCTCAAATAGCAGTTAATAATAATAGTAATTAAAATAATAATATAAATATTATCTAATAATACAAATACAAATAATCACACAGCTTATCTCAACTGGCAGTAAATAATAATAATAATAATATGATCCCAAGTGGCTAATAATAATAATACAAATAAAAATAATCACATATCTTGTCTTGACTGGCAGTAAATAATAATAATAATATTAATAATAATTGCATTTTTACTGGGAAAGTTGTTATGGAAAAAAGGGGGAAACATGTATTTAATTTTCTCCAGCCACAGCAATAATCAAATCCAAACTAAATACCCAGAATACGAATCTTCTGTTATTTGATATAAACATAAAATAAGTTAAAATCAGGCAATCCTGTGGCATTAATAACGTTCAGCAGTCAGCCGGGGCAGTCACGGGAATCTCGACATAAATAAAAGTCAAATAACGGAAACGGGGGGTTTTCGGGGGGCTGCATTTTGACATTTTGCATCATTAACCCCTCTTTGGTCATACGAGGGCCTGTGGTCTGCAGGGAGCTGAGGGGTTAAATTCTTCATAAATAGAAGGGGGGGGTATAATATCCAGCGAGAGATGGATTCGCCCCCCCGCTCCTCCCGCTATCTGCCCCGGGCCCCCCGCCTCATACTCACCTTGCTGATGGTGGAGGGGGCGCGGGGGTATCGGGGCGCTGGCTGAGGGGGTGCACGGGCTTTGGGGGTGCACACACAGGATGCTTTGTGCAGGGGGAGGGGCGCAGACACAGAGAAGAGGGGGGCTGGCGGAACTGCCGTGAGCGGCTACGGCGGCCCGGGCAGGACAAACCTGCTCCGCTCTGCAGCGGGATGACGGAGAACGGGATACTCAGGGCCCACATAGCAACCCGTATACAACTATATCCCATATAATGTAATAATAGTAATGTAGACAAATGATTATGTTATACACTGCATGTTATGTCCTGCCTACCCATTGTACAGCAGTACGGAATATGATTTTTTATGTAGTTATTATTGTTATATTATTATTATTGTTGATGTTATTTAATAAATAATATGAATTTATATATATATATATATATATATATATATATATATATATATATAAATGTAATGCTATACAAATCAATAAATAATAACAATAATATATATTTGTTACATATATATTCTACTAAAAACTTGGGTATCGGGACTTCCGTAAAACTGCGTTAGATGTCTTGCGGATAAATAAACGTATTTATCGATAGAATATATAAGTGTCATTTATTTGTTACATTGTTACACATACAATCATTAAAAAATAACTTCTAGAAAAACTTTTAACGTTGCAAAATCTACTCGGATCTTTGAACTTAGCGATTCTGGTCCAAAAGTGATCTCCATAGCAACATGTTTTTGGGCTATTCCATTTGTTGCCTGTTTTCCGATGACCTAAAATGGGAATAATTAGCGATTTAGCATGTTACATGTGACAGTCACGGTGTAATCCTACGTGTTTACGACGCCGAACGTATAACCTGAATATATCGGTGTAAGACGTCCCGCGGTTACAGAGCGCTGTATAAAGTCTTCTGTATTCCGGCCGTAAAGAAGAAAGGAATAAAAGAGCGAAGCAAGACAAGACAGCACACACCCACTCCTAATAAATAAATGAGGGTTATCTGATCGGCCGGTGTCAGGGTACACGATCCCTTTGTTACAGAATCGCAGAGTGTCCTTGGTCTGGCAGAGGACACGCGTATATGTGTGTGAATGAAGAGCTTTCAAGACCTCAGAGGTCCAGTCTTCATTCAGATGTATTGCGTAAGGAATGAAAGCCTCAGATGCCAATATAATTGGCACAATTTTTTTTTTTTTTTATGGATCCCTTCTTGAATGATGGAGAGTAAATAAAAAAACATATTTACACGTATATTTAGAATTTTTACACATATATTTTGAAATATTTTACACATATATGAAATATTTTTCTTTATAGATTAACCTGTTACTCCCCTTATATTTTTGTTATCTTATATCTCTTATATATTTAAATATGGAGAACTCTAGAAAATGTGAATGATCATCAAAAAATGGCATTTTTACCGTTACTTGCAGGAATAAATCTGCATAATATCATGTTATTTCCTAAAAATTCTGTCCCTTTGGGGTTTCCGCCGTTGTCTTTTATTATAAAGCGACCATAAGGCAGGTTCTAGAGGTATCATTGTAGCTCGGAGACACCTGTTCATCACTGACCCTGTCTGTAACGCTATACCCTCTGGAGGACACCTGATCTTTCTAATGGTTCCTCTCCAGGAAGCAGAGGAGGATCCCAACTCATTCGGGTTTAGAATTTTCTTTCTGCTGCTGTCTAGATGCTTTTTCTCCAGATAGTAGGAAACCTCACCATGATGAGGCTGGTCATTCCTGGAAGCCTCATGGATGTTTCTGGACCAAAGGACTAAGCTGTGCTTTTTCACCATTCTTCATTGTGGCCACCCAAGCGGTGGGATGAAATATTGAGAAGACCACGGTGGAATGGCCACTGATCATGACAAAGGTAAAGAGGGGACATCTTTTCCTAAAAACTAGGGTCTTCCGTAACCTGCGTAAGATTTCTTGAGGATAAATACACATTTATTGATAGGAAATATAAGTGCCTTTTTTGTTACATTGTTACACATACAATCATTGAAAAAAGTTGTAGAAAAACTTTTAGCGTTGCAAAATCTACTCGGATCTTTGAACTTAGTGAACGATCCCAGTTATGTGTTTCTGGTCCAAAAGTGATCTCCATAGCAACGGTTAAGTGGCACAGCCTCCCAGTAGAGGTGGTAGAGGGTAATACAGTGAGGGTATTAAACATGCATTGGATAAGCATATGGTTCCTGAATCTAAGACGGGACCAAGCTGTAAGGCTTACATTAAAAATTGCTTAATATATATATATATTAATTATTATTGGTTTTAAGGCTAAACTCTTCTTTTTTTTTGTTTTCATTTTTCTAGAAACCATCGAGAGTTTGTCTGTTTGATATTTTTCCAGGAGCACAAGGGGAAGAGGTGGGATTCTGGTTTTGTACCATAAATATATGGCTTCAGATGCATTCACATATAGATACCCCACAAACTAAGTCAGATAAACCCCCTGTGTATTTTGTTTAATCTATAAACATTTCCTGCTGTTTCTATACACATTATCGGGGCTTTTAGGGCTGTAGAACCCTGCGATCACCTCATACCCAGCAAACATTCTGACCTCCTAGAAAAGAGGGGGCATCAAGGGAGGAAAGAGGGGCATCTAGGGAAGGTAAGAGGGACACAGGGATTTGAGTGCCCACGAGGGACTGTCTGTCTTAAACTGGGATTCTTAGAAGGTATGATCATCTTCTTGTGTTACACAAAGTTAGATCTCTCTCTCACTCCCCTTTCCTCACTCACTTAGGATGGGAATTCTTCTACTTCGCTACCAGAATACTGCCTTGAGGCCGGAATATCGGGTGATGGCTGCATCTCCCAGGTGGTTGACGAAGCCGCCATAATTATATCAACTGTGACTGACCAGCAGAACCAGAGTGAGGACACCGGGCGTGGGGAGGAAAAGAGGGAGCAGATAGGATCTGAAGATGTGAACGATGGAGGATTGGCGTGATGTTCTTGGAGATGTGGCAGTGACATGAGTATTTTTTTGTTTGTCTGGTCCTTCAGATGTTTCTGGATCTGAGACACCCTGCAGTCCTGACGATCGAGAATCTTTGTGTTCCCTGCATCATATTTCCAAGATACTCCTTCACATCTCTGTCATCGTGACCATAGCTGCCACCGCTCTGTCCATCTGCCTCTTATGTGAGTACCAGGAACCAGGGGCAACTTCAAGGCAAAAGGGCAGGTGCCCAGGGGCCCATAAAACTGGGATTTTCTATTATCGATAATCTATATCAACCGGGCCAAAGGGAGGCAACAGGAAGCTCCTTGGTCGCTGACCAAGAGGGACAGTCTTGTTTTAGTGGATATGGATAAAGGTGTAGCAAGAGGCATGGCTTTACCAAGACTTTGTATCTATCATCTATTGATAGCAATTTCTGGAATTAAGGTTAGGGCTGTGGAACTTTGGGGCACCAGGAGGGACTGTTCCTTCTAAAATGGGACACTTTGCAGGGATCTTATCCTGTCCTTTTTCTGTATCTTTTTGTAAAAGTTATCCTGTTGGGTATTAAATCCCATCCGTTTGCTGATTTTTCTCAGTGCAGTATTTCTACCACCCTGCAGTCCAACAAGCCTGTCCTGATTTTTTAGAGAATTGTGACCAGTCTCTAAACTGCTCACTCGGAGGAAGTGCCAACCTCTGTCCTCCCAGCAGGCTTCCGAGCAACCGGACCAGCGCCACTGGTGAGTAAGAGTCAATCTATGTTTCAGTTCCTCCTTGTATCAACACAGAAGACAGATGGGGTGTCCGGTCCCTAATGCCCAAGTCAAGGGTTGGGATGGGGATCTATTCATCTTGGGTACAGTTCATCATCCATGAATTCCTGTAGACCATCAGTACAAGTGTCCAGAGTGCTTTCCAGACGTGTAGGAAATGCTGGCATCACCCACATAGTGATTTAATAATCTTCTTAGATCTCAAACTGGAAGGCGAACTTCTAGGCTTAGATCAGACAGACGGAAAAAGGGAATTCTTTGTAATTTTTACAGTTGCTTGCTCTCTACCTATCTCCTGACCTCCAATAATCCAACCCCTGTTCTTGAAACGTTCCAGTGGCTCAGTCACTGAATGTCGTGTCCTCCTGTTGGATCCACAGAATACAGGAGCCCTGTCTTACTGCTCACAGGTCGTTCCCTGCTGCAGGTGTATAGTGCGAACGCGGGGAAGTATTACACCGTGTGTCACCAGGGCTGGATGCCGACCCACGGTTGGACTGTATGCAGAGAGCTGGGGTTTGACAGGTTGCCTTTGTAAACAACTAAGTACTCTGCTCTGCTTAGACATGACCGTCTCTGTGTTTTTCATTTCTCATTTGTGACCCCTACCGGACATCTTCCTGTTTCACTGGCTACTTATACTCTTGGGTGGCTACCTGTCTACATTCTAATTCCCCTCCATAGGATTCTGTCCTCTGTCGTCTGGCTGTAGGTATTCTTTTTTAAAACTCCATTAACGATTCCTGCTCCCTCTCTCTCATGTCTAGCCACACACTCTCTTCACCGGTACCGCTCACTGCCACCGACCCCACCGTCCTGGAAGCGTTTGCTGTAGTGAATAAAACCATTGGCTCCTCCAGTAATATTGAAAGTTTCCTGAGCCCGGTGTAAGTTCTGCTGCATTCTATCACTAAAACAACCACAGCGGGGCGCTGTTTCCCACACTCAATGGCATTCTAAACGTAGAAGTCCTGAACAATCCAGGTGCCAATCTTTACTCCAGTACAGCCACCAGCGGTGACAGGCTCGTTCCACCACTATGCAGAGTCTGCGCCTGAAACATGAGTAGCCTATGTACAAAAGAAGGTGTAATTATGAATGTGTGTGTTTTTTTCCCTTCACATTTGATGCTCTTGGTCCTTGGGGTTGCAGACACTGGCATAGAATCTCTTCTGTCTTCACAGAGTGACCTGTCCCACTCAGGAAGGCGTTTCGCTTCAGTGTACAGGTGAGAGGAGGCGCCATACCTTACTCTATTAGGGAGAACCATACCTGTTAAAATAGGGAGGACCAAGGTGTAGTGGATGAGGAGAAGGGAATTCAGAAGGAGGGATGGCGTTTGGAGAACCTGTATGTTGGGGTAAGACGACCCTCATCCAGAGGCTTGCCTAAATGTCCCATTAAAATCATATAAATCCAACTCTAATTGCAGATTGTGGACGTCCTGCTGGGGAGAGTCACCGTATTGTAGGGGGCTCACCAGCTACTTGGGGTCGCTGGCCATGGCAGGTCAGCCTCCGTTGGGATGGTCGCCACGTTTGTGGGGGATCAATCATCTCTTCCCAGTGGGTGATAAGTGCTGCCCACTGTTTCGTGCTGTGAGTAGCTTTTGCTCTTCTTGTGTTCTCTTCCTTCTTACTGCAACACAATCTGCGAATATGGCGCTTTCTCTTTTATCTTAGTTCCAGCTTCCTAACAGTTGGAAGATGGAAGGTCCATGCCGGTTCGGTCTCTCTAAACCCAGCAACCTCCCATTCCGTCCGCAACATATATTATAACGGCCAGTACAACTCCGAGACGAATGACTATGATGTGGCCCTCTTGAAAACCAGCCAGCCAATGAGATTTTCCGGTAAGCCATAGGACCTCTAAGACTCTGTGTCCGTCAGGGTCATAGATCCAGACACACGCAGGCAACAGAGACAAGGCCATCTAGGGTTCCCTGTAACGGCGGTTCCCGACCTCGCATGGTAGTTGAGTTGATTTGTTCTCATCTTGAGGGTTCCTCACTGACCTTTCTTTCTTACCCATCTTCTCTTTCAGAGACCCTTCGTCCTGTTTGTCTTCCTCGGACCCGCCAACAGTTCCAGACCACAGGAAATTGCTGGATTAGCGGCTGGGGCCATGTGAGCGAGGGTGGTAAGGAGCTGACTGAGGCTTTACTCGGGGGAAAGTTCTCTTTTATGGCTCAACCAGACACACTGTAACCTTATTTCAGGAATCTATAGAAAGACAGCACATTAAACCAAGGACAGGTAATGTTCATCTAACAGGTTATCAACAGAGAACGACTCCCATAATTCCAGAATTTAGGTAGTAAGAAGTAAGACAGGTCCACCTGGAGAAGAAGACCTGTCCCCAGGGGTTCTTCTTTCTGTCGGGCTTTCTCCAGCCTCCTTCATAGAATGTATTTAAATATGCATCCATATTTGTTACTTTGCTTTTACTTGTGCATCTTCTGTAGTCTATGCGAGAGGATGGTCCATCAAACCTTCCCTTCTTTCCATTTCTCTGCCCCGAGATCCCTTTTTGGTCTCTCTGTCTTTCTCCAGGTCAGCTGTCTCCTGTCCTCAGGGAAGCCAAGGTGCATCTAATCAGCAGCCATATCTGTAACCAGTCTTCCCACTATCCGGGGATGATCAGCTCTCGCATGCTGTGTGCCGGCTACCCGGACGGCAAAGTAGACTCATGCCAGGTACAAAAAACTCTATACATTCAGCTTTATCAATAACTCTAAAAATAATAATAATAATAATATGTAATTTATTAAATATTAATAATATCATATTTTCTAAATAAATGTATAAATAATAAAAATCTAAAAAATAATTCAATGTGTTTTTTTGGAGTTGCACCATTTTTAATTTTTTTTTGGTGCATTTTTTTCCATTAGCGCAGTCTTTTTTTTCCACATTTTTACCCCGTTTTCACACCTATAATGCTTTTCGAAATATAAAATTATATTTACCGGACCAGAAGAGTAGGATTGAACTCTCACAGCGATAAAGGTGAATTGCTATTAGTTAGTAATCCTTTACATTTTTATACCCACCATAAACCAAACTCGTACTTTATGTGCTGTAAATACTATATTTATAATAAATAATGACATTAACTTTGCTGCCGGGGACGTAGGGTTTGAAGTATTAATCTAGTAATGACCCCGAATAGCCGCCAGATATTGATTTATAGATAAATTCCCTTTCGGTTTTAATGCATCGATTTTTTTATTATTTTTATCTGTAAATAGAGCTCTGTAAATGTAAATTATATATATTTTTTAATTAAATATATATATATTTTTTTAGAAAATATATATATTTTTACACAATTACAAAATTGCGCAAGCGTCTAAAAATTCATTTCCTCTGTGGTCCGGCGACGCTTGTCACTGATTGGCTGCTTGAATCAGCCAATCAGTGGCAGGAATGGGGAGATGATACCGGAATGCCAGTGTTCTAAACCCTGTAGCCAATGTGTGGCAAGAATGAGAAGGATTCCATCATCGATTGGCTGCTTCCTTTGCCCCCATTTCTTGGTTGTGTCGCCATGAAACCACCACTACATTTTCGAGTTACTCGATCACCACAATATATGTAAAATACTAAATACTGCGAGTCCTTTCTCACCGCGGGTTATATTGTAGACAGTTGGAAGATATCTTACCCCTGCCTTTCATGAGTTATCGCTCCGTCCCATGCTTAACTGGAACTGACGCACTAGGGGTGATAGCACCGCTCTCCGACAGGCTGATTACCATGGAAACCTGCCATATAGTGTCCTGATAAACGAGAATTATCTCTATATGTGGCCATTAGTGACAATGACTTCTAACCCAATGCTAATATATAGATTCCTGTGTTATAAAACAGAAGAAACTTCTTCAAAGAATTGACTTCAAGCAGCCGGTCCATTTAGGGGCAACCCAGTGCATTCTGGGAATTGTACGCCCCGGGATCCAGTATCACACTGGTTACAGAATACAGATATGTGTTAAAAACGTTTAATAAACTTTGACTTTTCCAGAAGCAAAAGATGCTTTGAAGGTGTCCACAGTAGCGTATCATCTGGGGGCTTTTACCTCTCCTCAGTGCTTTCTTGCCTCCCATACATGAGCCCATTGCCTCCCACCTCCTATGAAGAGCAGGGGAGGAAGAGAATTTTGGAATCCTTTCTTGCTGACATTCTTCTCGTAAATGTGTCTTCTTCAGGGTGACAGTGGAGGACCCTTGGTCTGCCAGGAAGACGGTCTATGGTGGCAGGTGGGGATCGTAAGCTGGGGTGAGGGCTGTGGTAGACCCAACCGCCCCGGGGTCTACACTAACCTCACCGTGCTTCTAGACTGGGTCTACCATCGGCTCCAGGTGAGTTACATGATGAGCGTTTGAGGAGAACACCCAACACAACTGCAAGGTGGTTCCATGCGCAGCCCATTCCATTAATGGTTGGAAGGGGATCATGATGGGGATTTCAGGACCTGTCATTAACCATCTCGATTTCTCTCCATCTAGACAGACAGCGTGATTCCATAACGATGTAAGAAGTCACCAATGATGATGTCTGAAAAAGAGACTGAAATAAATATTTGAAAAGGTTGGAGATTCCGCGGGTCTGATGAGCCTCTGATTCTCAAAGTTTAGAAGTGTTTAATAAAGTTTAATAAAACTCTCCCCCAGCGCCCTCTGGCTCTTCTTAGATCCCAGTATGACAAACCACCGTCTACTGGTGTTTTCAAGGGTTAATATCTTAAGTGAAAATGTCTCTATTTTCTTTACAAATCATTTTAGAAATCTAGAACCTGCCGGCAGATCGGCCCCATCCGGCCCCCGTCTAGTCACCCGTTTCACCTGCTGTAAAGACTCAAGCCTTAATCAGCCGTCGGTCTCGTCTTAGATTCAGGAGCCGTATGTCTATCCCATGCATGTTTAATACCCTCACTGTATTACCTTCTACCACCTCTGCTGGTGGGCTGTCCCACTTACCTACAACCCCCTCAGTAAAGTAAAAAAAGATTAGTCTGGACACCACCAAAAATGGGGAGTCATTCATCATATACATCCAGTGTAGTCAACAGCTTTGTAGTTATTCACCTGTGGGCAAGCAGGGATTCCAGCTGTGATATAGCAGGGAGAAAAACACCAAAGGGCATGCTCAGATATCATTAAAATAAGAGTCGCCTCCAGATTGTGTGACCCTGAGAATCTGCCCGTTCTCCCCGAGACTGGGGTAAATACCCAGGGGTTTGGGGGTGAACCTTGAAAGCTCCCAGGTGCCAAGAGCAGCAAAAATAGAATTTAGGGAGCAGTCAATATATATTTATATATATATATATGTTCATATTGTAACATTGTATCCGTGTTGGCTGTCAATAATAACAAAGAGAGAACAATAATTATGACATAATAATAATAACAATAATTAAAAGAAGAACAAAAATAACAAAATAATTAAATAATAATAATAATAACAAGAACAACATAATAATAGCAATAATATTATAATAATAATAACACATTGTAAAACAAACAGAGAACAATATTATATCATTACATAATAATACTAATAAGAACAACAAAATAATTCAATAATACTAATAATAACAATAGCAATAATAATGACATAATAATAATAACAATAATTAAATAATAACAACACATTCAATAATAATAAACAAACAAAAACACAAATAATGATATAATAATAGGAGCAAAAATAATAACAATAATTAAATAAAACGAATAATAATAATAATAATAATCATAATAATAATAATAAAAACTACAATAATAATCATCCTTCCCCTGGCAGCGCAGTTATTATAGTGGCTGAGCATAATGAGAGTTATAGCCCGGATACAGTGAGTTGCCAAAAGCTTGCTTTGTATTTACAGTAGATGGGAGGAATTAACCCCTCCTGTGCCAAGCATGTCAGGCTCTGAGGTTGTGTGTGGCAGCCGAGGAGTTAATCGGTCACGTCTGCACCCTTGTGGCGGTTTGAAACTGCTGAATCACGTTACACAGACAGAAACACAGAGCCGCCGCGCGTGAGCTCTCGCTGTACAGACAACATGCGTGTTTGCTTCACCGTCACAGGAATGAGAAATGCGCATGAATGGAATCCGTCCACCGGCTTCAGTATTTAGTACGAGCCACAACAATATTAACCCACTCAGTGCCAGAAGGGTGTCCAAAACTTGGTAAAGCCTTGGATCTCCTACACGCTTTCAGTTTCCTGAAAGGGTGGTGGATAAGTGGAACATCCTCCCAGCAGAGGTGGTAGAGGGTAATACAGTAAAACATGCATGGGATAGACATACAGCTCCTGAATCTAAGTCGAGACCAACGACTGATTAAAGTTTAAGTCTTTGCAGCAGGAGAAACCGGAGACTAGACGGGGGCCGAATGGGGGCCGATCTGCCGGCAGGTTCTGTGTTTCTATGCCGTGGACTGACGATGAGCTCGTTCCTGCACACACACCACGGTTTCATTCTGTAGCTGTGCCAATGTGGATTAAATGCCCCGGTGAAGGAGTCGGGTTTGGGGGGAGTCTTGGTTCTCTTGTACAGTAGTGCGGGGGTTAATGAGTATTGAGTAGGTGTGAGCCGTGTACGTGTGCGCTCGCACACCAGCAACGCATGGGGATTTCCTGTAAATAAATGCCCCAGAATTCAGGACATCTTAAGGGTCATTGGCAGAACTGCGCCCCCCCCACGGAACCCACCCCACACGCCAGCTGCGTGTTTATAACGTGATGATACATGGCTGTAATGCTCCCTTTAAGGTGATTCAAAAGATTTTTGGGGGTTCATAACCCCCATGGGTGAAGTTCAGTTCTATAGGCTCTCCTATTTCTACCTCCAGCGAATCAGAATGCCAGGGGGGCGGAGCTTGGGAGGCAGCGTGTCGCTCAAACTGGCCGCTGATAGAGGGGCAAAATCGTGACTTTGGGGGGCAGTAGGGGCCCCTACACACGTCTGTTTAAGGAGCCTCATTGAATTGCAAGCTTTGTTCTTACCCGCCTACGCGGAGCCGGGTCTCTAAATCTGCAGCACTTAGGGGGGGGGGTTGGCCTAATCCAATGGGAAACTTTGGTGGATCTTCTCTTACAAGAGGGAGAACAAGAAGATCCGGCCCCCCGTTGTGAGGCAAGGGGCCGGATATCTATCTATATAAAAACCTAGAACCCGCCGGCAGGTCGGCCCCATTCGGCCCCCGTCTAGTCGCCCCTTTTCTCCTTAATCAGTGGTTGGCCTCGTCTTAGGTTGCCTGTCCCGTGTCTCTGGGATTTCAGGGTCATTGGTGTTTTTGGTGGAGGATGACCTGGACTCGGGTTCCATCTTTATCTTGGAAGTTGACGATTCATCACGATGACTCTGCAGGTATCTTATTCTTCTTGCTGTCGCGGATCGAGGTCCCAGCAGAGGTATTCTTTCCGATATATATTGCCAATATCCTCAATTTTTACCCCGATTCTGGCCCCCGATATCCTATTATCTTCAAGTTTCAGAGCAAGAATCGGACCCCGAATCCCTAAGGAGATATCCGATGCAACGTGTGTATTTAAGAAGCAAATATTTATTATTATTTATTGATTTATATATCGAAACAATGCAGTTCTCGAACTATTTATGAAGATAGTCGTTTAACCCTTTCCTGCACGGCTTGCCCATAGGCCAGAAAGTTTCCAGTAACGGGGGGGGGGGTTAAGTGGCATGGTTGGGGTATTTCCATGTGGGGGATGGGTAGCCCCTTTTGCCCATGGGGGCAGATAGAGTCTTAATATTTGGCCCCCCTCCACCATGGCCATGTCTGGAGAAGATTATTATTGGTTGGGGTCCTTTAGCTTTTACCCCCCCCTACTGCCCTCAAACAGCCCTGTGGGGCCCTACCCAATGCCCCTTGACTATGGCATACAATACAGCACCTTTACCTGCCCATTGTACAGCGCTATGGAATATGATGGCGCTATATAAAACAATAAATAATAATAATTTGTATAAGGGAGCCAACAGGGCCAGTCCTCGACCAAGTAGGGCCCCGGGCAATAAGCCCGTTTGTTGCCCCCCCACACACCATGCCTTTTTTATACATTTAGCTCTTCTGTGCCCCCCACGCATTCCGAACGCATCCCTTTTACCCCTGACAGGTGCCAGAACAACCTGTACACATTGGGGGCAGTTTTGCGATTGCCTGTGCCCCCCGTGGGGGTCTACATACCCCAGACAACGGCCTGACCCTCCTGGCCCCGCAGCCGAGCAATATGGATACAAAATAACAAACACATATATATACATATTACAACAATAACAAAAATAATAACAACAATAATAACAACAACAATAGTAATAATATTATACAAGCATTGCTGTAGAATCTGTTAGTAATCTTTAGTAATTTTTCCTCCCCAGTTAGGGGCCAATGTCACCCCTGGGGCAGTAACTGTGGGTGTAATAATGTATGGGGCAATACACACTGTACGTGACTGCTCTACAGGCTGCAGTGGGGTAGGGGTTAATCACTGCTGGCCACACCCCCTCCCCCAGGAGAGTGCCGTGTGATTGGAGGAGCAGGAGGTGGGCGTTGCTGCCCTGAGGGGGATTATCAGGAGGTGTGGGCGGGGAGGGGGCAGACAGCTGGGGACAGTGACACTGGGACATGTTGGGAGCAGCGCTGGGAAGGGGACTGGTGGGGCAGGTGAGGGGATTCAGTGCCATGGCCAGCCAGGGGCTCATCTTCAGGCAGGTGAGTGGAGATCATTAACCCCTTCCTGGCTCATCCTCACATCAGGCTGCACTGAAACTCCCATCACTCTCAGCCCACAAAAAGGTTGGCCCAATATACCCCCTGTCTGTCTGTCTGTCTGTCTATCTATATCTATCTATCCATCCAGACTGGTTTAACACTTTCAGCACCTTTAAAGGTCCAGTTAACCTCTTGTTGCCCTCAGTGCATTAAGGAAGAGTTAAAGGAAGGTGGTCTGCAGCTGGTGGGGCTAGGCAATGCTTTGCCAGTATAACTGTTGGGGGCTACAAGTCTCACTGTGCCCCCCCCATTTATTATTCATTGTGTTGAAATGTTGTTTCTGAGCATGATGGGAGTTGTACTCCATAGCAGGCAAACATCCCTGCGCTGTTCACTCATTTATCGAGGATTCCCTGACAGTTGAATTTGGGGCGGAACAATTGGAATAAACAGCAAAATTTTTGGACAGGGATCTTCTTAACCCTTTAAGTCCCTGAGGTTTCACATAGCACTTGAAGACCCAAATGCAGCCTTCTTGCAAATTAATGAGATTAACCCCCACAGTACAAGGAGGGGCGAGCGACAAACCCCCGGGGATGAATTAAGGATGCCCCCTAAATAATCTTATTAACCCTAAGGATGCTGAGACACATTAAAGTTACAGGCGGAATTCTTTCATCACACGTCCCGGCCGAGTAGAATTGCTTTGTTTCAGGAAGTTAAACGGCTGTCTGGCGGCGTAAGGCGGATATTTGCTAACGCGGTTTGAAAGAAGATCTGGAAGCGGTGTGAGGAATGCGGGGACCTCAGGAACCCGCCGGGGATACTTTGTTACATTTCAGTCCCGGCAGCAGGGAAATCCTGGGGTGGATTACACGGTTAGCCGGTCCTTCAGCCTGCAGTCCCCTCCTTACGTGTTCATGGCAAGAAATCCACTTCACTTTTTACTTCCACTAACTATCCTTAGAATCTCAAGAAAATAGAAGCATAGAATCTGTTGGCAGATCGGCCCCATCCGGCCCCCGTCTAGTCGCCGGTTTCTCCTGCTGTAAAGACTCAAACCTTAATCAGTCGTTGGTCTCGTCTTAGATTCAGGGGCCGTATGTCTATCCCATACATGTTTAATACCCTCACTGTATTACCCTCTACCACTTCTGCTGGGAGGCTGTTCCACTTATCTACAACTATCTTCCATTCCATCTCAGCCTCTGACCCTCTAGTGTTAGATTCCGGTCCCTTGTTGTAACTTTTCTCCTCCTTTGAAATAATTTCCCCTCCTTTGCTCTGTTAAACCCCTTTTTATATTTAAATGTCTCTCCCCCATCCCCCTCTCTCTTCTCTCCCCCAAGCCGGACATATTGAGCTCCTTTAGCCTTTCCTTATCCTTTTTACCCCGCGAACCAATCAGCAATTTAGTTGTCGTCCTCCGAACCCCCCCAGAATGTCAATATTCTTCTAGAAATGGGGTCTCCAGGACTGTCCCCACTACTCTAGGTGAGGTCTGACCAGAGACCCTCCTGTCCACGCTCAGGTTTACGTACCCCACCTTCTCTAATTCCCAGTTATTCGAACCGGTCAGCTGCACGTACACCTATCTCCTCGCCGATCAGAAGACCAAAGAGGCCGTCCTGATCGACCCGGTGCTGGAAACGGCAAATCGAGATGCCCAACTCGTTAAAGATCTGGGTCTGAAGATGGTCTACGCGGGTAAGAGCTGCCTGTCCGGGGTGACGATATATCGACGACATCTCTCACCTTCATCCCACAAAAAAACAAACAAAATGAATATTAATGGTCAAAACTGAACAAATGACATCATCTAATGTAACAATCACTGAGTTAGAGTCAGCGACCAGGAATTACAGAGCTCTGGAAGTCTCCGTTGACCACCAATGGGCGGCGTTTCTAACTGTTTGGGGTTTTGTTACATTGTCTCTATAGAGAACAATCATTGTCATTATGTTACAATATAAAATTATTATGTCAGGTCAGCGGTGGGAGGAGCTAGGAGTGCTTGATGATGTCATAGATTTCTATCCATCAATTTTATTCCTCCCCGCGATGCCCAGTAGTCTAGACACTGCCCGCACTATTATAGCCCGTGGCTTTTATTGGGTACAGAGTGCAGGTTTTCTGCCCATAAATGTATCATGTGACATAAACCGGGGGGGGGGCAGTAACTTAATAAGAGTCTGGAGAAATATTCAAGGACGCCGTCATTAACCTCTTCATCACCGGGCGAGCTCACAATGCCCCGCTCCACTAGTGTAATAATATGATACGGTATCGAGACCCAATTTATTAACCCATCACATTATTAATTAATTTTGTGTTTATGTATATTTTTTTACCAAAAAACTTGACATTTTGTATCCCAAAAATGTATTTAACGCGAGAATGGAGACACGGAATGGTGACCTCACGGAACGTTCCAGAACAAATCATCAGAAAGGGTTGAAGCAGGCGGACTTTGTCCCTGTAATAGGGTTTATTGATCGTTTTGCGATGTGTATACGAGGTCGTCGTTGGCGTCTTGTGGCAATGAAGTTGTTTATTGGCTCCGTATGTAAAGTCTACAACCACAATCGGCAGCTTAACAACAGGGAGGGGTAACTTAATGGGGAGGAATAATCGTGCAAATCTTGGGAACAGGTAATTAAGTCACCTTTTAAGAAAACCTCATAGGGTGGTAACGAAATCACTGCTGCCCTAAAAATAATTATCCACGCTACGTGGTACTGGTTAAAGTTTGATAGCAGATAGGGTGCTAAAGAATAGTGCCCTTTGGATAATAACATGTCTTGAAGAAGTGAAACTGTAGGTAAGTGGAGCAGCCTCCCAGTAGAAGTGGTAGGGGGTAATACAGTGAGGGTATTAAACATGCATGGGATAGACATACGGCTCCTGAATCTAAGACGAGACCAACGACTGATTAAGGGTTGAGTCTTTACAGCAGGAGAAACGGGCGACTAGACGGGGGCCGGATGGGGCCGATCTGTATTGTACCTTTAATTCATGTAAAGACCCGACTCTATTTCTATTGCTCCACGTGCAGCCAACACTCACTGCCATGCGGATCACATTACGGGGACGGGGTTGCTGAAGAAGCTGCTTCCCGGGTGTCGGAGCGTTATCTCCAAGGACAGCGGCGCCATCGCCGACATCCACATTCAGGAGGGGGACGAAGTCAAGTTTGGGAATTTTGTGAGTACCGAGCGGCTCCTGCTTTCTCTAGAGTCCCTCGAGCGAAGGACGAGCTGATTCCGTTTCCATCCATCACTCATTAGTTACTTAGCTTGGTTGTGGATTCCGCATCTTTACTGCCCTTACTGAGGCAGAACATGAAATCGCTTCTCCTCTCCCATGTCCTTGTCCTAGTATTATTATTATTATTATTATTATTATTTCTTTCTGGACAAAGTAGACGCCCCGTTTCCTTCTGCGGGTCAAACCTACCCCCCCAAAAAATGAAACTAATAAAATAAGGAATTTAAGCGATACTTTGTATTTCTGCTCGTAGTTTCTGGAAGCGCGCTCCACTCCCGGTCACACCGACGGCTGCCTCACTTACGTCCTGAACGATAAAAGTATGGCGTTCACCGGGGACGCCCTGCTTATCAGAGGCTGCGGACGCACAGATTTCCAGCAGGGTGAGTTTTGGGGCGAGCAGTCACTCACTCTCGGAAGTGACGGTTTTATAATTATTTTCCATTTTTATTCACAATTATATTAATTTGAATATTTTCTTTTATTCTCCCAAAATGAGGCGGATAACAGATGTAAATAGAGAGACGCTGGAGATAGCGTGTGCGTGCGTGTGCGTGAGTTGTTAGAATGAGTGTGTGTTAGAGTGAATTTGTGGCTGTTCTAGGATCTTTTAAATGGTTAACTTCTCCCCTTGCTTGCTTTCAGGCTGCCCTAATACTCTGTATCACTCCGTGCACAGCAAGATCTTCACCCTGCCAGACAGCTGCCTCCTGTACCCTGCGCATGATTATAAAGGTAAGCATGTACCACGCATTGTGATGGCACCCCGTGTACTTTAAGGGTACGCTTTGAGTATCTGGTCCCATCGATGCCGGACCTTTCCCTTTTTGTCTTTTTTTTCAGGTCAGACTGTAACAACCGTGGAGGAAGAGAAACGTCTGAACCCTCGACTGACGAAGAGCGAGGGGGAGTTTGTGAAGATTATGAATAATTTGAATCTGCCAAGGCCTGCACAGATAGGTAAGGAGATGAGAAAGTGCCACAATCTCCATCTTCGTCTTATGTGCTGGCTTCGTCTTATGTGAAAGTGGCCCCTCTTCATGCTGGGGCCAGCACAAAATGAAACCTTGGATTGCACTACCCTTGATAACCACTAGATGGCAGTGCTTGCTGATTTGAGGAATATGCCCTGTGCAATACTTTTAATGGCCACTAGGCGTCACTGTGCCCTAACACGTGTTCCGATGTCTAGAAAGTGACGTCGCGTTCTAGAATGCTTTCTAAAATAACAAGAGGAAAATGTAATTAGGATTTACTTGCCAACCTGAATTAGATGCCGACAAATTTAACCTGATAATTTCCATTGGCACAAAGTGGCCAATTGAGTGGAATCGCTGGCATGCTCTAATAATGTGCGGCAACTAAATCATCCCAGCGTTTTCTTTAAGCCCACATCTAGAATTCTTAATTGTTTTTGGAATTCATATCTCAACCTACCCTCTATTCTGGCCTCATACTGAGATCTAGAGTCACATAAGCTTCCAAGACCTCAGCGGTCCCTTCTACATGCAGGAAACCACAAGACCCACAGAGTTTTTTTTCATATCCCCCGCTATATGCTGTTTGCTATAGTCTGAACTTGTTAAGGTTACTAACATCTAATGTCTAATGCTCGCTTCCCCTCTTAGACATCGCTGTGCCAGCCAACTTGAAGTGCGGCATTCAGGATTAGTGATGACATCACCGATTCCCTGATGACCTCGTTGAACTGGCCGGGAGAACCCACTCCTGTGCCTGCCTGACCTGTCTTGAATTTCTAAAGCAACTGAATTCATCTTTGATATCTCTTCTTTTTTGTAACAATAATCGTTGACCTCATCGTTGCGTTTTATAATAATTCTGCTGGGTGCCGTAAGTCTCTTGAATGTAGAGCGTTGGGGGAAGGGCACTTGTCGCTGTACATATCTGTAAAGATTATTTTTGAGAGTAAAATGTTGATTAAACCATATTTGGAATGTTGCCTTTATGTCAATGTTCTGGTGCTTTCTGCTGTGTGGTGAACCCCCCCAGTTCCTGATGCCCCCCTTTCCTCCCCTGATGCCCCCTCTTTTCTAGGAGCTCGGAATGTTTGCGGGGTATGAGGGGATCGCAGGGTTCTACAGCCCTAAAAGCCCCGATAATGTGTATAGAAACCACAAGAAATGGTGAATACATTAAAATGGTCTCGGCAAAGTCTTGACCACTAGCCTCGGTCATCTCACGGTCATCTTTGGTCATGTAGAGATACTTTGTTTCCAATATGTTACGTTCACAAATATGTATCAAGCAGAGCTTAGGAAGATTGCGAACGGGTTCCTGCAAACGTTCATGGTGGTTCTCCATAAACACGTCTCAGAAACTCAGACTTCTTCAACCTCTGAGTTACTCAACACTCTGCAGAGCTGACACTCCATTGGTTGAAATGGTAATGATTATTTAATTGAGCCCCAAGAGGTTTATGCCGTAAATGTGGATCTGGAGTCCAGTAGAGTTGAGGATTTGTTCTTCTTCTCTCTTTCTCCTATATTTGCCAGTCTACCAGTTGATCCATAGGGTCCAACATCGTAGAGCCACTGATCTATCCATAACTTCTATATTGTTCAGTAGATGAGAACAGAAACCCCACCGTTATTCCACAGAAACGTTCATTATTTGGTCTGTGCTGCTGGTGCAGAGAGATCCCCCCCCCGGGGGGGGGGTTAATTACGCAACACAAAAGAAATACTTAATCAAGAGTTGAAAGTTCAGCTGATGATCCCGTCAGATTAATTCATGAATCACCGATCATTATGTGACGCTTCCCAGACACGGTGTTACCAGAATAAACGAATGCTGACAGGCGTGAGTATCTTCTGCCACCCCACCTAGATCCACCAGTTAACCAAAAATTCTCCCAATTTGAACCCTCAAAAGCACCAACAATCAAATAAAAAATATCTAATAATCACAACGTAGATGTTATGAAGTGTCTCAGCTGGAAACCACATGACATCAATTCATATCAGGAAGGTGGAGATGACCATCCATGGTTTTCATGCCAAGAACCCAAGAAGTCTTCAGAGGCTCCAAGAAACCCACTCTCTGGACTACAACTCCATCCATGGGGGGTGAAACTAACATAACAGGACCTGCTGAAAGCCTCCTTGGAATTGTATTCATTCCACCCTAAATTCATTAGCCGTTTATTGATTTGATTTGGAATGTTGAGGTTCTTCTGAGGTGTTGATTGTCTCCTGGTGCAGATGACCTCAACCCATTGAGATTAATCGAGAGGGGGGCCTTTAGAAAAGATTGATTGTTCGTTGTTGTCCAACAAGTCCCCCGTGAATGGGATCCTCAATTGCCCAGAGGGGCCGTGCGATCGACACGTCCAGGTTCTCCGCCCCGGCGGGAACTTCTCCGAATTCACTTAGACGTTTACCAGACGCAAGACCCTGATTACATCGCGTGATTACTTTGTGTCGGCAGAAAACACGGGGCTGGCCGCCCAGTAGGGCAGGTACGGCGGAGGTCACACAAAGAGAAAACCCACAAAACATGGAAGAATGAGACCTCTGAGGCCTACTACATACAAATGTTTGAGTGTCTAATGTGACACTCGGTATATCGAGACTTGGGTCACGTGATGAGGAGACAGACAGGGACTGCTATCGGTTTACCTGATTACAGGGTAACGTGCATCAGAGGTCGTACCCCCCAGGGGCAGGTGAAACGGAGGGCAAAGGTCACTTCCAAAAACAGGCAGACGGCAACAAATTACCGAGTGAGACGGCCGGGGGACAGGAAGACAAAAAAATAGACAGCAAAATACTAATTATTAGCGTTGTTTATGGCCGATGACTCTCGACAGACAGTTCGGGGGGGGGGTTGTGATATATATTCTTGGACAGCAGGTTTTCTGCAACTGGATGCGGCCAACAGGACTGATCAACTGAATGTCTACGCCGTACCACCAACGCCGGGTGATCGAGCAATGCGTAAACACTGGGGCAGCCATGTTTAAACAAATACATCAGTCTCAATATGAAGAGAGAGAGAGGGGGATGGGAGAGACATTTAAATACATAAGGGGATTAAACAAAGTACGGGAGGGGAGATTATTTCAAAGGAGGAGAAAAATTACAACAAGAGACCGGAATCTAACACTAGAGAGTCAGAGGCTGAGACGGAATGGAATTAAGTTTTACTGAGAAGGCTGTAGATTAATGGAAAAGCCTCTCAGCAGAGGTGGTAGATGGAAATACAGTGAAGAAATTTAAACATGCATGGGATAGGTATATGGTCATGGATCTAAGACGAGACCAACGGCTGATTAAGACTTGAGTCTTTACAGCAGGCAGATTCTATGGTTCTATGCCCCTCTTTCCTCCCCTGATGCCCCTTTCTCCCCCCCCTGATGCCCCCTCTTTTCTAGGAGGTCAGAATGTTTGCTGGGTATGAGGGGATCGCAGGGTTCTACGGCCCTAAAAGCCCCGATAATGTGTATAACAAATATACAAAAAATATAATAAATGAAACGGTGTAAATAAACCTGCTTGTCTCGAGCTATACGTTCAGACAGCAGCATGTATGGATCGAGGCACCCGGGAACACGATGTCAAATGCATAGAAACCAAGTGAGTCCTGACAAGGAGCACAACAGGAGGGGGGAGGCCTTAAGGGTAGTTTCACCCTGACCGGATCCATTCTATGCTCGTTCTGAAGGATTCCTGGTGCAGTAGCTGGGTTCTCGCCCCGGGCCCCTGCCCGGCTGGGTCTTGTTGCTTCTGGTTAAGACGAGGACTAAAAAGCTATCTTTCAGTTGCTTAGGAATATTTTTTTTAACCCAATGAGTGCCAGAGCGAGTTAAATCCCCAGCATGCGTCCAGAGTCTGCAGGCCGGCCTATCGGTATCTAGAGGGGGCTGCAGATAGGGGCCAGATGTTTGGCATTAATGAGTGTGAGGGGGCCGCTGCCGGCCGTGGGGGGATGTGCCTGGTTTCTGATTAAAGTGAAACTCACACAGCCTATTGTACTCCGGGGGGGGGGGGGGGGGGTAACACAAAGGAATTTAAACAAGCTTTTCTGCAGGGGTACGAGACGTCGGGACAGGGGGTAGCAACTTTTGGGACTCCAGCTGCTACTCCCATCATTCTCAGTCAGGGGATCCTAGAGAATGTTCTCCACGCTGTAGAAACAAGTAGAAAAGGGAAGCTTATTTGAAACGAGGAGGAAAAAAGAGGCTCAGGTGGAATGTAAGGAAATTTTACTTTACTGAGAGGGTGGTGGATAAGTGGAGCAGCCTCCCAGCAGAAGTGGTAGAGGGTAATACAGCGAGGGAATTTAAACACGCATGGGATAGGCATACGGCTCCTGAATCTACGGCAGACTAGGAGGGCCGAACGGGGCCGACCTGCCAGCAGATTCTAGGTTTCTATGCGTTATGGGTGCAGTCGGGTGAAACTGAAGGTGACGGAGAGACAGAAGAGGATCTGGGGTGGGAGGGTTTAAGGCACTGTGGGCGGGGTTTCAGTGAGTGTGGGAGGGGCCGTGTCACTAGTCTCTGAATCATACATTGTGTTACACGCTCACACGCAGGGTATAGGCAGAGCGTTCGCAGCTGCAGGAGTAGTGGATTTGTTGCCGAGAGCACAGGCTGCGGTGTTACAGGGGCACAGTTTCTGTCGGGGACCCCCAGGCGGTGTAGTCTGAGCGGGGCAGGAAGGATCCGCTGTGTTGGAAAGACTTTGCCCCGGGGATCAGAGGTGACCGAGCTCCAGATCAGCCGACTGCAAGAGCAACTCAAGAGGTAAGTGACCCCTCTCCTCTTACCCCACCCCCCCGGGGCTTTACCCCAAACAGTGACCCCACACATTTAAATCAAACTGTTATATACCCATTGTACAGCGCTACGGAATATGATGGCGCTATATAAAACAATAAATAATAATAATGATAATAAATAATAATAATAATAATAATGATAATAATAATAATAATAATAATAATCATGTGGCGCTGCTCCTGGAGACTCAGAATCTTCATGAATTTCTTCCACTACAATGTATCTAGTTTTAAAAACAAAAAGCAGAATGTTTCCTCGTTCAGATACAGTATCGTTTCATCATAGACGGACCCCCCCCATCTCTCCGCTTTATATATATTTTGGATGTAGATGGAGCCGTATGTTTATCCTATGCATGTTTACATTGCTGTATTACCCTCTACCGCTTCTGCTGGGAGGCTGTTCCTCTCGTCATTTTATGACCTCCGTATACTACTTAGCAGGATGTATTGATCCCAAAACAAATGGGCAGTGCTGTATGGGGACATGTGGTCTTAAGACCCTTGGGGGGATTACTTTCAATGGTCATGTTGTGTTAAGTGCATCGGCACCTACATGCTATATATATATATATACAGAGAGAGATGCTCGGGGTAACCCTGCTCCCGAAGTGCTGTCTTATTTCTTTATTGCCCCAAATGGCTAAAAAGAGGTCTTTTAAAGAAAAAAAAAACATGACATTTCCCACTCATCAAAACAGGAAATACCCACTCATATTTTACGGCGTTTTGGCTAAAATGTTGCTTCTCAGCCTCATATTTCAGCATCTGAAGGGTTTATTCCATTTATCTTTCAAATTCCATTATTTGCCCCAAATTAACCCCTCTTTTTTTTAAAAAAAAGTTGTTTGCACCCCGGCCCCTAAAGCGATATTCTCTCTATGCTGCAACGCCACATAATTTATTCACGGCACGTAAGTGTTGGCTAATTTGAAGACAATGGATGTTTTATTGCTTAACCAATCATGGCTGAGTGTTCCGAGCAATCATGGTAATAATTTTTACTAATGCACCTTAATTTAAAAAAACTTTTTTTATTATTTAATCTGAATCGGGTGGGTAAGTGGAACAGCCTCCCAGTAGAGGTGGTAGAGAGGGACTTTACACATGCATGAGCCTTTACAGAGGAAAACTGGGCAGTCCCACCAGTCTCCCACCATTTTTTGAATTTCCGCGTCACAGCTTCTGAATTTATTAAACTTTCTATACGTTTTTGCCCCACAATATCACGTTTCCAGACAGCTGCGTATTAGCTCTGTTATCTAAGGACCCCGACGCCTTATCATACTGCCTATGGGAAGCAATAGAATGGCTCAGACTTAATAACTCACTGGGACTCTCTGACTAATGAAAGTCTATGGAGGGATGGACTTCATTAGCATTGCCATAAAGCATCAGCTCAGTGTGGTGTTTGAGCACGAAAGTCACCCAAAATATCACATGACTGACAGCAACGGCGGCTCCAGGTCTGCAGATACAGGGGGGTTATTACTGTATACAGCGCTGGGGCTTTTCATAGGGTGTGTGGCTCCGGCCAGCAGGGGCTGCGGTGACGTTTGGTAAGCTCTCCGTTTCCAGCTCGTTGTTTTTTTCCCCCCCAGGTGCGGACAGGTGCAGGGAAATGATGTGCAAATTACGTGACCAGATCACGCCGTCGGGTTTCACCTTTTTTCCCCTAACCATTCAAATCAATGAATAAAAATAGACTCGGCCCTTTCTGCCCTCGAGGGGGGCTTTTGTAATATTAACCCCTGCTTGTCAGCGTATAAAAAATGCCCTTGTCCTCATTATCCGTAATGGATATCAGGAAGCCCCGTCAGCTATAATAGAATGAGATAAAGCCCTAAACGTCTCACGCTGTGCTGCTGGAAAGACAAATGTCCTTAAATGACCCATCAGGCTGCAAAGGGTTAAACGCGACCCGCTGATTATTTTCTAATATCTATCACCTCGCGTGACTTCAGATAGTGAGCTGTTCCGTTGTATCTGTGGATCAAGGAAGCCGGGTTCTGATAAAGGGCAGGGATTTGTGACATGGTTAAAATCAGGAAGTTATTTCAAGGTAAATAAATAGTAAAAGAGAAAAAATTAACCCCTAGGTCGCAATTATAAATTTACATAAATTAAAATAATAATAATTAATATGTAATATTATTATTATTATTATTATTATAATTACAATCCACAGAACTGACCAAAGTACCCCACTTCTGTCTGATCTTAATTATTTGCCCCACCAGCCCACCCTGCCACCATGCATAATCCTTTGAAGTTCTGATTCAGATGAGTAAGGAGCAGGCACGCTGTTTACTGTTGTATACACCATACACAACTTGTTCTCTAACACGTTTTACCCTCCATCCCCCTCTCACCCCTTCCCAAACAGAACACCCCGTCGTTATATTTACACACAAATAGCGTGGTATTTGGGGCAAAAGCCCTGCAGCTCTTGGTGGACGTATGTGACCTTGCAGGTTAGTCTGTAGGACAGTCAGCAAAAGGCAAACTCTACCAGTATGGCATTTAATCGGGGATTAGAGACGCAGGTCGAACCTTCCTTCCAGTGCAGAAAGATCTCCAGTCTCTGTGTTATTCTATGAACGTTATGGGGTCTATTCACTAAATGGAGAGTCGTGGTTCCAACTCGCTCTTCATTATGAGGAGCCAACACTGGAAGGTTTCTCCAACAAGAAAGGCTGAGCTGGCCCTGTATAATGTAGTATTTAATGGATGAGGAGACTTTGAGATATCACAGATTTAACTATACATTATACAGGGCCAGCCAAGGTCTTCATGCAGCAGAAGCTCAGTGGGGCTGGTTCTTCGTAATGTGAAGTCGAGGAACAGAAACAACAAGTCTCTTCCTTTAGTGAGCGGACCCCCTGTGTATGAACCTGAACGTCGCAGGATCTTCCACCCAAAGTCAATATGGCCGCCTATCGGGCTGAGACAATGTTCTGGCCGGCCGCATGGTCAGCGGTGGAGTTTGAGCTGAAAGCACTTGAGATAAATCATTAAAGGCTAAAGGATCTAAACATTCCATTTGAGATATCTACAGAGAGAAAGATATTTCAGGCGATTAGAGGCAGCCAACGGGCTTCTGTTCCAAAGCTCCAAGACATTTGTCATTTGAAGAAGAAGTCTCTGGTTTTAGAGATGTTGATTCATGGAGTTGCCTACTGGCAGAGTTATTATTTAAATCCAAACATTACATGATGGATTTACAAGCATGTCACGCCCTTGACAAACCCAGTGGCCGGTTCCCATTACACTCTTCACCAACCCCTGGGCTTCTTGGCAGGGAAATGTAGGTCGAACGATGGTGACCTGCTGGCGAAGGCTTTATGCTATGACTCGTGTTTATCTGTGAGCTGGTAATAATGGCTGCCCACGTTGTATGAAGAGCACACCTGTGATTTTTATAACAGGGCAGGTTAATGTAAGGCTAACGCTGGCCGGCTCGGCGATGACACATTGAAGGGCTTGGTGGGGTGGTGTGAATTTAATGATATGTCTTGTGCTGTCTCTTCCCGTACCGCTCCTCTTGTGACTTTCACATTGGGGTTTTTGTATATTGGGGCGCTCAGTCTCCGGCATTGGCCCATAAGCCTGAATTCCAGTAGGATGGCCACCAGGTCAGGGTCTGGCCACCAGCGGCAGATCGGCTTGGCCACACTCTACGGGAGCATAGAAACATAACTCACGGCCTATCCAGCCATCGGTCACATTCAGTCGTCAGGAGTGCGCTGGACTTAAAGTGCCAGGGCCACCTCGTCACCGACCAGTCCGGCCCTGGTCAAAACGTATGGACCTTGAGTAAGGAGTGGACATCAAGGTCTTCTCCTTCACCCCCTGAACCATGTCTAATCACTAATCTGACCCTGCGCGTTATACTAACAAGCCATGTTCAATATCCATGACGGTTCATGTTGGATGTTATGATGTGTTTGCATACCAATGGACACTCTGTTTTGTGAATTGCCCTCTTGCCCCCTCCTATCATTGTTAGGGCATTATTAGAGGGTTCCATCGCATTGAGCGCTCAGTGTCATTCCTAGCAGGGTTGGAATATTATTTTTTGAGCCACCAAAGGGATGTTCTGTAGAGATCAACATAGGCAACAGCGGAGGGTATCAACGAGGGGGCTGGGGGGGTGAAAGGGGCCCCCGAGATCTACTAGTCCTGGTTGTATTGTTGACATTCGAAAGGGGTTACCGGCAGGACCGGCGGCACATGAAAGTTGTGTAACTAAGATGATGCAAGATAAACAGGTAACGCAAACACGAGATGCGTTTGTAATGTGTGTGTCAGGGACGCTCTCGTAATTAACCCTTCGATGTCAGCTAAGAGAAAAAAAAATATTGTGTTGGTTATAGCAGATCTAAGGATGATGGACGTAACTCAACAGGAAAAGAATGATATATTCTATTACCCCGTTTGATTTATCTCCTGCTGTTTCTGTACACATTATCGGGGCTTTTAGGACCCTGCGAACCCCTCATACCCAGCAAACATTCTGACCTCCTAGAAAAAAAGAGGTATCAGGGGAGGAAAGAGGGACACATGGGAGCAAAGAGGGGCATCAGGAGAGGAAAGAGAGGCATCAGGGGAGGAGAGAGGGACACAGGGGAGGAGAGAGGGACACAGGGGAGCAAAGAGGGGCATCAGGGGAGGAAAGAGGGACACAGGGGATGAAAGAGGGACACAAGCGAGGAAAGAGGGGCATCAGTGGAGGAAAGAGGGGCATCAGGGGAGGAAATGCAATGATTTTTTTTATTTATACATATCTCATCCCTTTATCATTGGCCGGCATGAGCCTGTAACCGAGCGTCTAAAAATAAACAATCTCTCCTAGTTATGGTTCCTTATCTCTACACGGTTACTGCTGAGCGCAAGAGTCATACCTGGGAACTCTGTCAGCGACCTTCTGAATATTAACCTCTTAGCTGCCTTTGTGTGAGGCTTGCCGGATCCATACTGGATCGGGGATCTGATCGGCTGGGGACAATCAAATAGCGGATCCGATGATAACCCTGAGACTGGGGCAAAAACCCGGAGACCTCCCAGGTATTACCGGCATCACTAATGCGCGGGGTATTTAGGATACACAGTTATCCACTCGGTGTATGTGCGTGAGTGTGCGTACGTTTACTACACAGATGGGCAACTGTGTGTCTGGGCACATGTCGGGGCAGGTAGGGAATGAAATAATAGCATTGTTTGACCCAGAACATTAATACCCGTCACACCCAATGTGAGAACAAGCGAAGCGTTTCACTCCCAGCCCGGGATGTTTCAGGCGTTTATTGGAATCTAACGCCTCTTAAATCCCGTCGCCGTCAGCAACGCACGGCAGGACCCGGCGGCCACACATAGGAGCCCCGACGCGCGGCTCCAGCCATGCGCGGGTTAACACAATTCCTCTCTCTGCCGCTCTCTCATACCTTTCAACGTTTCCTAATCCAGCGGCGGGGTCACACGGCCCCCGCGTCACGCGCTATCTACGCCGTGATAAAAGGGTGACTTTTCCACCAAAAAAAAAAAAAAATCCCTGGGATTAAAGGTGCCGTTCCACTTACTTTATGATCTGCATTTAGTGCAGAACATTTTCCCAGCATGCACCTGCCCTCCTCTCATTAGGAGAGTGTTCCGCACACGCGCATGGGTTTAGTGAATGAGCTCCCTAGTCGGTGACCACTTAGCTCTTTGGGTCCAGTCCTGGCAGACGCACTAAGCTAGAGTCTACCCCAGCCTGGAAGTTCAAGATACTTGGCACGTATATACCCTATACATTGATAAACGGCATTAACCCCCCTCCTCCCCGTCATCCTCAATCCAGTGGAATTCAGCCATAAGGATGTATAACTTTTCTTTTCTACGGACTTTACGCGTCATTAAACGCTCACTACGCGGGGCAACAAAGCCCAGAGCTTCCGGAGCAGCGGAGTTTGAAATAAATAATGTTTTTCTATTATTGCTGCATCGTTGGAGTCCCGCGGAGAGATTTACACAAAGAAAATACTATTTGTTTCAGGAAAATCTGATGATTTCCTGAAGTATTGCTGGGTTTTATGGGCTAAAATGAATAGATTTCGGGTCATTACTATGCAACGTGACGGGTTAGAGGCGGACGGCTCCTGCTTAGGTCCAGTAGGGTTGAGGGGGGCATCGCCGGAAAGTCACTTGTTGGTCACATTGTCTGGCAAGCGAATAGTCAATACAGTCAAAAGGTACCAGGAACCCCAATGATGTCCTTCAACTGCGACCCTCGTGCCGGGATGGATTGTCAGAGTGTTGTTATTATTATTATGATTATTATTATTAATTAATTGCCCCAATATAATCATGGTATCTCCTTCTTCTCCAAATGTTCCTGAAGCGTGAGAAACTGGCAGATCCCCAGTATATTATCTCTGACGTCACTATTGCGGTCGGTTAATGCCCCCCCTGGCATTGTTGGTGGCCCATCATTGGGTTGTAGAGCAGAAGTTGTGTTTGGGGACTGGCTCACCCGTGTAGTGACATCATCGTTGGGTAATTTGATTAAATGCAACCAAGAACCAAAATTATAATAACATTTTACCAAAACATACCATACCATAAAATAACACATTACCCTGATGTTACCAAATTGTTTTTTTATTCTATTTTGTATTATATTTCATTATTATTATTATAAATGTGTATATTTTGTTATTGTTCTCATTATAGAGCTGTTGTGATAGTCTGAGCACAGACGGGAGCCGGGGAGGGTGTAAGATCTGAATATTTCATGATGCAGCTTGTTAGGTCATTGTATGGGAGCATTGTTTCGGAATACAGACTCTTTGAAAGGAAATTGTGCTTTGAAAACATAGGAACCCTTTTGTTAAAGAACCTGTAGGCTTCGAAAGTTCCAAACCTCGATTATAGAATAGAGCTTTCCAATCGCACTCTGGTAGGCATAGAGTTATCTTACGAGTTTTAGAAAACCTAAGCTTAGGAGCTATCAGGTGTATCTTTGTATATACGGTCCTTTTTGGTCTTACTTGGTCCTTCTAGGTCCTTCATGATCCTTCTTAGTCGTATTTGGTCCTTGTTTGTCCTTATTGGTCTTACTTGGTCCTTCTTGGTCCTACTTGGTCCTACTTGGTCCTACTTGGTCCTACTTGGTCCTACTTGGTCCTTCTTGGTCCTTCTTGGTCCTTCTTGGTCCTACTTGGTCCTTCTTGGTCCTTCTTGGTCCTACTTGGTCCTTCTGGGTCTTACTTGGTCCTTCTTTCTCCTACTTGTTTCTTCTTGGTCTTATTTGGCCCTTCTTGGTCCTACTTGGTGTGACCTCTGCGAATCAACAATGGAGCCCTTATAGACTGTATAAGAGTGGAACTCAAAGAGGATAATTAGTTAACATTTTTTAGCACATTTCTAGAGAATTATAATTTTTGGTTGGGCCGAGCTAAATTCCCTTCTTGCCCCGGATCTGATAAATAGGTTTTGGATTTAATTCTTAATAATGTTTTTAAATAATTTGCCATTTATCTGGTGTAAAAGACAATTTCCCTTTTTCTGTAATAATTTCCCTCTTTTAAAACGTATTTTTATCACGTCTAATCGAATACAGCCAAAAGAACCGATACTCGGGAGATAAAAAAAAGGGAAGCGAAAGGGCCGGGCAGAGCTCCAGAGAAAGCAGACGTAGCAAATCATTGGGAAGTACCTAGACGTTTGGCAGCATTTTTGGAAACATGTTTTAGTTTCCATCTTTCACTTTTTTTAGGGGGATATTTGGTGAAATGTGATGTCATAACTTGTGTTTTCGTTCATGGGAATTTCCCAGCTTTTCGGATGGGTCTCCGTGGGAGAAAGTGTCTAAAAAGGGAAAGGAATCCCTGAGAAAGAATTGATATTTTCTTTGAGGTATCTGACGTGGTTTTGGATACTTCAGAATACCAAAATAAATGCATTTTTCTTTAAAAAAAACCCAACCTACATTAAATGTTATTGTTCTATTTCCTTATTCTCTCCTTTCATTTTAGCGATACCTTCAGCGAGTTGAAGTGGATTGTTAAACTTACAAAGTCCGTTGTATACATTAAACATGTATGCTTGAGTAATAAAGCAGAGAACCCTAGAATTCATCCAGATCCCAATTGTGGGGACTCAAGGTGTGCTCAGTCTTGAAGTTCTTCTGCTGAATGTATATCTGTTTCTCTCCCCACAGCCCGTTCCTTGGTCACTCATGGTTGTCGCTCAACCAGGATCCATCCTGGGGCAGTCAGAACTTCCCATCCATTTAGCTCCGTCCAACCATTCAATGTCACCGGAGAGAAAGGGAGAAGAGGACTGTGAATTAGAGGCGCCCTGCGAAGAGCTGGAAGGGGACTCCGTGTCCTCAGAAGGTGGACGGATGACAGACAGCACTGATGACGAGGAGACCAGCAGCACAGAGAGCTCTCATGCTCGGGTGAGTCCTTCCACCGGCCATGGTCATAGTCAGAGTAACAGAATGACACAGATATTAAACCCCTTCCTGTAATGACAAACCATCGTGGGTAGGTATGCTTAAAAGGTATCCTAGCCAAGGATCCTTGAAGACTTGACTTGCGTGTAGAAGATATCTTGGACATTGTTGGATTAAAATGAGTCGGAAATCTTCATATAAGAGCATTCGTAGAAGCACTCCTCGTGCTAATATTTTTTAACGTGGTCATGGTGACCTAAAAGTCTCTAAAGTTCTAACATTAAACTACTTTGGTTAGAATGTATCCACCAAAAATGGATTTTGCTTTTAATCCAGGAGGACTTTTGACCACACTTTCTTTTTAGATATTTGAGAATGTTTTCATTAATCAAGAGCGTCAGGGCCAACGCTTGGCTGAGTGGAACCACATGAAGCTTGCAGTGCAAAGCGTTCAAGACGCGTATTCCAGCCTCACGCACACAATGACATCATACATCGGGAGCAGCAACATAAGATGAATCCGCTCCCATATGTCAGCTCCCTGGATTAAAATCTCTCTGTAAAACACAATATAAATATAATTATAGGTGTCTGATGTGGAAACAAAAGAGGCGTCAGTCAAGCTAACGTATATATGGACAGACTTCATTTTATTTCTGCTAAAGGCTGCACCTTTTAGTTAGAAATTCAAACAATAACCTTTGATTTTGTTTAGCTTTAGTTCTAGAACTCCCTTTGGAGGAACCAACGAGAGGGTGCTACAGAAAGTTTCATGGTAGATAAGAACCGAGTGTAGGTCCAAGGTTCCTGATGGTTCATCTTGCATACGGGGCAATTTTTCAGAAATCTGTCACCAGGCTTATGGTGACCTATCCTGGATATGACAGAGGTAACTGTCCTGTTTGGTCTTCACGGTTGGACTTGTGTGTCCTCGGAATCTCTCGACAGGATGGAGTTCTGGCCACTCTGTGAGGCTACTTTGTGTTGAAATGTTTATTACATATGTTAAAAGAGAGGTAGTCCCAGGGTCTTGCATACGTTAAGTGATATGACCTAGAGGGTCATGGCAGGGCACCAGCAACCACTTCTGTTCTTACGACCACATTTTGACCTGAGGAGATACGATGGGATCATGGAAGGTATATCTTCCCAGCATCAGGTCGTATTGAATGTTCTTCACGGGAGAACCCCGGAACTCTGGTGTATTTTGGTTTCAACAATATTACCTACCTCTCAGCTTTCTATCTGAAGCTTCCATCACCTGGGTGAGATGATTAAGTCACCTTCTGACACTTCAGCTGGCCATCCATGATGCATAGTTAGAGTTATTCGTGAGAATAACAGGACTTTTAATTTACCGAGATACCAAGGCCTTGCTGCTACTACTGATCCAAAGGGAATCGGCCAAAAGGTTAAATAAAACCATACAATACTTGGTTTCTAAATGTAGCAACCGACTGATTATCGCAACTTCAGATAAGGCTCGGAAATCGACGTCTTTACCCTCGTCCTGGGTGAGGGACAACGTGAGAGGGAGAGCTTAGTCAAACCTAAAGTATGTTGTCACATTCCCCGCTGATGTCGTAGCGAGTGCCAAAGTGACAGTGACATCGCGGGGCGATAATATGAGGTCACCAGGGATGGCCAGAAAATATCTCAAGAACGCAAATGCCACTTTCAGTTTATCCTTTCCAGAGAACATAATAATTCTGGTTTTGTCAGACGCTTTGAATGTAGGGACTGTAAGAAGCGCTGCAGGAATTGTTGGAAATAGGGGGCATCGGGGAGGAAAAATACATAGGGTTTTTGGCACGAAGAGGGACTGGGCCTCCTTGACTTAAATAGTTCCATCTGTCCTTTTGAAGCACATGTGGCCCCCGCAGTTGGTATTGAGATAAAGCCGCTATTGTTACGTCGGTCTGCGTTATTATTACTATTAAAGGCTGCTGTCGCTAACTGCTCTCTTTGTGCCCCCCCAGAAGGAAGAGGAGGTGGGCAGCCAGGTCCAGAGGAGGCTGGAGATCGAACAGTTAAAAGTCATGGGTCGGATTTCCCAGCTGGAGCAAGAAATCCGAGATCTGCAGCTGCAGCGGCGAGAGTTAAACATCGAGGTAATTCATACGGTCGCTCTACAGACTCCCCGGAGGCATTCAAAGGGTTAAACAGGTCGCTCATGCTTAAAATGCTCATTAGCCTCATTTTTTTTCCAGGAGCCATGCATGTTTAAAGTCCCTCATTATATTAGCTTCTACCACTTCTGCTGGGAGGCTGTTCCACTTATCTACCACCCTCTCTGTAAAGTAAAACTCCCTTCCGTTCCATCTCAGCCTCTGATTCTGGTTTCTAACATTTCTCCTCCTTTGAAATAAACTTCCTTCTTGTCCTTTGTTATATCGTCGCCCCTCTATATATTTCTATCTATATAGTCATTCCTGAGCTGTCCATCATTTCTAAGTGCCCCTCCCCCAAACTGCGGTGGCGTCACCATCCGAGGCACCGAGTAGCCGGACAAACCGGTATTTCTAGAGAACGCTCCACGAGGGGAGGAACCCGAAACCTGAGGAGGAAGCGGGCGCCCCCACGCCGCCTGGGGGGGCCGCATCACTAAAAACACTAAAAAAAAATTAGGGAAATCACTAATAATCATCTAAACCCACGAGGGTCTTCTAAACTCTCTCAGCAACGCAAGAGTTAATAGATTCCTTACAAAAAACTAACAAAGTAACATAAATCTAAATATTTTCTTTATCCTGTAAATAAACATTTAATTAAAGGCAGGAATAGGAATCCCCCCCCAGACTACAACTCCCATCATTCTTAACCAGGCCGTGAGAGTTACAGTCTATAATCATGGTTGGCTGAGATAATGGGAGTTGTATGATGCAAGAGCATATGTCTATGTATAGATTCAGGAGCCCTATGCCTATCCCGTGCATGTTTAAATCCCCTCCCTGTATTAGACTCTACCACCTCTGCTGGGAGGCTGTTCCACTTATCCTCCACCCTCTAGGTAAAGCAAAACATTCTTACATTCCATCTAACTCGCTCGATGCATTGAGATGTGGCCATTTCTGTGTCGGGCTGTATGGGTAACGCGTGTAGCTAATGCACCTAGAAATGTCTCTTTCTATTACGAGACATCCCTAACAAACAGAATGTCACTTCTGGCTCCTCCTGTTTGTACAAAAACCTGTCCGCTGTTTACGCTGTGCGGCGGAACAGGTGCGCACTGCCAGCGTGGGTGTTGTGACAGTAAAACAAAAGATTCACTTAATGCGACAGGATTCTAGTTTCCTCAAGCAATGCGCCGTTTAGGAGATCGTTGTCTCGCGAACCTTCAGAATTTCGATCAGAGGAGAACACAGGAGAGGTCAGTAAATGCCCCCTTCTCCCGATCCATAAGGATGAATGGGACCTTCTCTGCTGGTAGTCAGCGGAATGTTTACACTGGGAGATTGATCACATTTATCATTCCATAAGCGCTCCAAATGGAGTTAACCACCCCAGACGTTTGACGTGCTCTTGGATTTCCAGGTATGTCAAACCGTTTTGGGGTGCCCTGTCACCAAATTGGCCAAGATTTTGGGTTAAAAAACCCAAAACCACGAGCTTTAGCAGAATAATTTCAATGTCAATCTGTGGAGAGTTAGAGCAGGTGTCATAGTAGAAGAATGTATCTTATGATGGACAACCTACCTTAGTCAACAATGACGCCATCATCTTAAAAAGATTTTCATAGTCGCTGTAAGTACGGAGTATCAATTATCTGAAGACAGGAGCAACTGAACGAAGCAAGCACCATGATACATTGTTACATTCCAGTAGACATCATTGGTTGCTACGGAGGAATAAGCGGCCATCGTGGTAGGCCTAATCGTCATGGGTGGAGAGTCTTCTTCAGCAGTTGAAGATCTAAGTCATATGGAAGTTCCTCATGGGAGGGGCTAATTTCTCATCTTTTTTATCATTCCGTCCCCCCCCCTCTCACAGGTGGAAATGGAGATAGCTTTGTTGGAAGGGGAGCTGAGGACGGAGAGGAAGAAGATGGAGCAGGAGGAGGAGCTGATAGGCTCTTTGCACGGGCAGCTGAGAGAAACGGAGAGGAGGTGGCAGGAAGAGAAAGAGAAGGTAATGATGGGGCGCACCTGTTTATCCAGAGCCTCTTCTGTCAACAGCTGAACAAATGCCTCTTTCATATCTGATCATAACAGTTGTTATCTGAGAGATCTGTGACTAGTATGATTGCTCCTTCACCGTTGAAAGAAGGAGTCCATTTTTATTCTTCTTGAGCTCTTTTGCTCCACGTGCTTGCTGATTTTCCTTTGACACATGTCTACGTAGACAGCTGTGCCATGTAGCTCTTCTCCTTTATGCCCCTTCTTCGGGGGGGTGGACTAACTGAAAATTCAAATGCCGTTCCATCGCAGGACAAGCTCCGTCTTCAGGTAGAGAAGAAGAAGGTCCAAGATCTCGAGCAGAAGATATCCGAGTGCCGTGCGCAGTTGGACAAGCAGCCAGAGAGCTTACGGGAACAGTTGCGGAAGCAGATCCAAGAGGTGGGTGGAATTAGGAAGGGGTTGTTTGTGCGTTCGCCTGCACCTGTAGATACGTTGTACTTCTCAAGCTGACTCACGATCGTTGACATTCTAACTCGAAAAGGCTCTGTGACCGCTTCATATGTTTTTAGCAGATTTTTATTTAAATCTGTTCAGAGGGAGCGAGGAAGGCTGCTAGCGGGGTTGCCGATGGATAAGTCTCTTTAAACAATCCATATATATTTAAGGGTTGTTGCCCAGCGGTTTTGGACGGTGGTCAGAGTTCCATCAGTAAATGAGGAGAGGGTCTCTATCGGTGCTAGCTCTAGCTCCTTGTAGGTGGGTGGAATTCTAATCTTTGTTTCTTCCCTAGATGTTCTATAGGGGGTTGTGTAGGGTTAGGCTTTAGTCATCTGCTCTCCTCTCGTATTTGATGGAGGTTCGTCTTGCATGTTACCTGGCCGAGAATGGTCTCGGCGTATGGAAGCGATGACATGTTTGAGGAGTACAATGAAGTGAAAAATGTCATGTATTTCAGATGATGGAGACTATGGATACAGCTGTGAAATCCTTCGACGATCTGGAGTTCCAACAACTGGAGACCGAGAGCAGCCGAGAGGAAGAACGCGAGGCTTCATACAGACAAATCTCGCAGGACATATCCAGGCAACAAAATGAGCTGAACCGGCGGAAGGTCAGTGAAGGTGGATATGGATATAGCAGGATTCCATCTCCTTTTATGATATGATTGTGCAGTAAAAATACAATTAGTGGAGAAAAAAACCATCTGAATTTTATTGGTGATTCAGAACGCTGGTTCAGCACTTTTTATGGAAATTATACCCACCAAAATATTGAGAAATGGAGAAATAAATGTATAGGTCGATGAGAAGAGGTCTACATATATGTTGTAGAAGAGGCACTGACTGATTAGAAGACATACTTGATGGTCTACAAAATACCCAACTTTTCTTGTTTTTGTTCAGGATAAGGTGCTGCGTCTGGAGGAGCAGATACGGGGTGCGCAGGACCAGGCAGCGGCCGACCGGCGCCGGATTAGCGAAGAGAATACCAAGATCTTCAAGTCGTTGAACCAGGTACCAGCAATGCTCGCTTTATGGGGCTGCAAGTCAGAGAGCGTCTGAGGATGAGTGCGGTTTTTCTGGAGAGCGCAGACATGGGGAGTGGTAAAGAATAAAAAGAGATTGGGTAAAGACCGAGGACAAAGGGTGGAATTAGAAGACCGCACACACGGTTCTAATTGTAGAACAACAAATAGATTCTTAACAAGGCAGTAAAAATGTCAATATTCTGCCATTCCAAGTCACCCTAATCCACTGCATAGTCTTTATGGAGATGAAAATACCTGTAATATGTTTCCACTTGATGAGCGTGTCGCTTGATACAAACATGTAACATTCCACAAGGTGTGACACTCGTGGTAGAACCATTCAATGTTAGTGGCTTCCCATCATGCTTTACTACTCAGTGCTGGTTTTACATCCGCTTCAGAACACACATTAATTATCATTTTTGTAAATGAACATGTTTGGCCTCCAGCTATCTCCTTGATGGACAACGGCTTTCATCATCCCAAACCATACCCCTTATATCAAGTGTTAAAGGTTCTTATTAGCATTACCGCCGCTGCTCGGATGCCAGTAACAGTGTATCCGTGTTCTAGGAAAAGGAGCGCTTACTGTCACTCAGTGCCTTGATTGGGAAGGACTCAGAAAAACAGGAAAAAAAGGAAATTACCCCCAGAAAGGTTAGTCAAAACCACCATGCAGCAGCTGGCTGTCATACTGCTCTCTCCTGACGCCTAGTGGCCGGTGAACTAACTACAGTCACATTCCCCTTAAAATAAAGTGACCTTTATTACTATATTTAAGGTTTTGGATTTTTTTTTTAACTGAGGTTATGACAATTCTTTTGCGTCTTTGGAGATGGACTTTGACCCAATAATAACCGGCTTCTCTTTGGTTCTACTGTTTCTCCATCAGGGACTCCAGAGAACTTCCAGTTTACCCAGAAGAAGAGGTAATGCCCCATTTGTCCGGCCAACCGACAGACCAGTATCTCTGAATGGCAGCAGTAAGTGTCTTCACATCTTCTTCATTCCTTTACGATTACCTTCATTTCGAAATATATCAAGATTTACGTCCAGAAGGTCCTACCAACAAACGGTGACCTTAATAAAAGTTAGGAACATGTAGTTATTGACTCCTTTCTTTCCTGGCAGCCTGCTTGGAGAGCCTCGGTATTACGTTGAACCTTGCCGTGTCCTCTAACAACACCAATGGCAAAGCTGGACAGTCAGTTAGTCCAAGTCTTGAAAAAGCTCGGAGCCCTGATATCCAAGGAGAAGAGAGAAGTGGGTCAAAGGAAGGCAAATCTCAAAATGGCCTCGGAAGACTATCGGGCACCTATGGGTAATTATGGATTGGTCATGTTGGGCATCTGGCTTATCATACCCAACTGTCTTGTAGCTTTTGTCAATAGAGTTGCGGAAATTGGGATACTAGACAGATCCTAGTCTAGAAAAATGTCATGGGAAAGGAGATAAGATGGCTTGTTTAGAGTGTCGTTGACCACCCATGTGTCGACCCTCTGTTTCCAAATCTTTTAATGGAAAGAGCGTTATGCTACTGGGGAACACTGGTTCAGGCTGTATCCTTTTACATTCATTATATCATCTGATACAATGTATCGGTTTCTTAGATCCATTGGGCCTCGTACAAACATTTTGGAGGAATGACTACCTATGGTCCACGGTGCTCCACAGGTCTAAAACCCTTAAGCTTCAGACAGCTAGGAGAATATATCTGTTGAGGTTTTCAAAGATAGTTCTGATGCTAGAACCCTGCATAATGCATTTATTCTAGAACCCTAGAACGGGATGCTGATTGTCGGCTGCTAATTCTGTTTGAGGAACTTACATTTACAGAAAAAGGAAACTGTGTTAACCGGTCGGAGCTGAGCATTACTTGGCTGAGTGCCAGTCTGAGGGTTATATTTTGTATAATGGCTCTATTTCTTCCTCCAAGGCCCCTACCCAAAATAGCTGAGATTGAGCGCCAGCTGCGGGAAGCTATGGCGGAGAAAGAGCGCCTCCTAAAGGCCAGGGTGAGTACAAATAAATATATTCTATACAGCCCTCACTATATATTACATTTTTTGTAAATAAAATACAATATAATATTGGAAACGGTTTCTAAGAGTTAGTGTTTATACCCAGCACTGTATACAGTAATACCCCCCCCCCCCCCAGCGCTGTATACAATAATAACCCGCCAGCGCTGTATACAGTAATGTTGGTCGGCGACAAAAACCTGGTTTTATCCCATTTTGTCCCAATAAACTCCCTTTATCTGCAGACCTGGAGCCGCCGTTGCTGTCATTCATGTGATATTTTGGGTGACTTTCATGCTCAAACACCACACTGAGCTGATGCTTTATGGCAACGCTAATGAAGTCTGTTCCCCCATAGACTCTCATAAATCAGAGAGTCTGGCTGGGTGATTGAGACTGAGCCTTTCTATGGCTTATATGCAGCTGCCTGAAGACATTATAAAATAAATAGGTTTATTAAATAAGCTCAGTAGCGAAACGCTGTGACGTGGGAAGTTTTATTTAAGAATCGTGCGGCTCCAGGACGTAAAGCGCACCCAGTTTTTTTGCCTTCAAACCACGGATCTCACGATGATTATTCTGTGGCGGGGGTTTCACAGCCCTGTCTGTCTCGCTGCTCCGGCTCCGCAGCTGTCACGTGAAAGAACTTCTTCTATTTGAGGAAGTCAGACAGACGCTGGTAACCCTTTCCTTTCACAGACAGACATCACGGTTCCCGGAGCAGGTATGGCGAGCTCTCCAGCAGACGTAGTTGGGTTTTGGGGACACCGTGTCCCGCACCTCGACTTATTGAAATCTGTTTATAGAGAGATCAGGCGCTGCGTTTGTCGTCTGTATAACTCGTTATCTGTCTCTTGCTGGCTGTCTCGTCGCATGAATTGATAGACTGGTTTTTCGAGCTTTGGTCAGTGACATAAATAGCCCGAAAACGGAGATTTAACAAAATATATGACAAAAGGATTATTTTCCATTAAAGATCATTGTTCCTGAGAGGGTCTCAATATCTCCGTCTTGGGGGACAGAAGAGAGAGAGAGAGGGGGGATGGGAGAGAGACATTTAAATACATAAAGGTGGAGATTATTTCAAAGGAGGAGAAAGCACTAGATGGAATGTAAGGAAGTGTTAATTTATGGAGAGGGTGGTAGATAAGTGGAACAGCCTCCCAGCAGAGGTGGTAGAGGGTAATACAGTGAGGGTATTAAACATGCATGGGGTAGGCATACGGCTCCTGAATCTAAGACGAGACCAACGACTGATTAAGGTTTGATTTTAGGTAAATGTGTAATTATTGAGGGGTTTTTTATACGCAGACTTTGAGCGTTCCCTCTCTTTGCCCGTTAACGAGGGTATTTGTTGTATATTTTAGGAGGAGAAGAGGGCAGCTAAAGAGATGAAGACCCGGCGTCTAGAAATGGATCAAAGTCAAGCGAAGGAGCAATTACCGATCACTAGTCCAGCGACGGCGCAGCCAGCCACGGCCGAAGCAGCTAAGGAACCCGTAAGTGCGGAATAGCCGCTTTTCCATACGGACAGAATATGATTTCAGGTGTTACTTCGTATACAGAGCGTACCTTTTCTAAAACAGTTCAAAGAACCCTTAGTATTGCGATATTGTAATATATAGAAGTCTATTAAACACCCAAAACGTTGTAATTTTAGCACTTTTATACCATTTGAAAAAAAAAACATTTTAAGAAGTTTGGGTTCCAAGTATCAAGTATTATTTTGTTATTATTTATTACTCATTATTGTTTGCGTGCTCTGGGCAGGTGAAAGTCCTCTCCGTACCTTGCTCCCAAACATCGGTCGACCTCCGAGCGTACTTAGAGGCGTCGGGTCACAGCGTGGAGACCTGTCCACAGGTGCGGGTCAGTGCGTCGTGCTGCCGGGGGTACCTGGTCAAGATGGGCGGACGCATTAAGACGTGGAAGAAACGCTGGTTTGTGTTCGACAGACAGAAGAGACGCCTTGCCTACTACTCAGGTATCTGTCATGTGTATTAGTCTATATATTATATACAGATTTATCCATATATTCTATGAATTTGTTCTGTCCGTTGCTTCTCTTCGTTTTTACGATTAAAACCCGCTTTGTCTTCATTTATCAGATAAAGAGGAACAGAAGCTGAAAGGGGTGATATATTTCCAGGCCATCGAAGAGGTTTATTATGATCATCTAAGAAGTGCTTTTAAGGTAACCACCATTCAATGATATCATGCCTTCTGGGTAGTCATGACCTGCCAATGAGTGGCAGCCTGGCAAGAAGGTAGAGGGGCAAATACCTACAAACTGCCCTGTTCACGTTTTTTTTTGTTATTCGCAATTCCATGTTTGGCCACATGAGGGCTCTGTGATAAATTGCATTCAGGTCAATTAGCTGTGTATCCAACCAGACTGAACTCTATCTTCTCTATGGTGGCCTCCATATTGGTTGAGTGCTGGTAGACTTTGGCCAAGATTGGCCAGTATAAATCAAATTTGCTGCATTCTAGATGGCTTTTGCTCACAATTTGATAGAATCATAAAGCGGGATATGGTTACTTCCCAAACATTTAAGGTGCCGGCCTGTTCCCAGTACAACTTTATTTCAAGCAGGTTGAATGTGCAGCCGCGTTCCTCACAAACACAACGATAGAGCTATTAAAACGCTTTCATTACAGAGAGAATAATTGGTTCTGTTTTTGCTTCCCCCCCCCCAGAGCCCGCACCCCAAACTGACGTTTTGTTTGAAGACCTTCGAAAGGCTTTTCTGTATGGTGGCTCCAACACCAGAAGCCATGAGGATATGGATGGATGTAATGGTGACTGCAGCCGAGGAAAATTCTCGTTACTGAAGACTTGTTAATAAGATTGAGGCCAAGGAAACAGTTTCTAGAAGGACATCAGGATTGGAATGAGAAGTAAAACCAGAGGAAACGAGATGTGTTTTCTTGTGTGATCCAGATGACACATTTTTTAAGGCACATTGTGTCGGACGGACATTTCTAATTCTGAGTTCTATTATATATGTACATTATTGTATATATTAATGGACATCTGTGGACAAAGGATGCTCTCAACCAAGAGTTCATAATCTCTTCAACCTCTTATGGGGTTGGGTTGTATCTCTAAAGTAACAATGTGATGATGTCTTTGAAGATCTAAACTCACATGGATGATTTTTCTAGAAGAACAATGATTCCTTGAGGAACAGAAACCAAGAACTGTGTCCACTGGCAAGACACGAAGGAGAAGAATCGGTGGAGATTCTTCTACTCTTTGGAAGTTGGTCAAGTGAGTCTGGTGAACCCTTCGCAAGAGGACGTCTCAAGCTTCATAATCAATAGGGGTGAACTGGAGAACCTAGGTGGTCTTCTTTTGTAACATGCCAGGAGTTTGGTATTACTGGACATTTGACTTTATTTGTTGTGATCTCCAAGAGATTTTGATGAATGTATTGGCATGTAGTTCAGTGTGCGTAAAATGACTTTTAATGAGTAGTGATGGTTACGTACAACAGATGTTCAGCCAGGTGCCACGAGTAAATGGAAGAGCTGACAATCTGTCCCATAAGAATGGATCCAAAGGGGTACCCGGTAGTTTAAAGACACAACAATAAACTCTATAAAGGTTCTCGAAGTCCGAGGAGAACTCTGGACACTACTGAGACCTTCCTCAACACATACTGGATGTCCAGCCATGGCCTTTGCTTTGATGAGCTGCTCTCGCGGCATATGATATTTAAATTGGGATTTTTTTAAAGGTTCGTCATGTAGCAATAAGAAGGTCACCATTGGCCGCGAGCCGTTACTCATGTAAAATAAATCGCCTGTAACATATTTGTTGATATAAGGTTTATATGTTCTGTGATTCATGATACTGGAATATTTCCATGACTCTGTATAACCATCACTTATAGTTATTATGTAAGATCATAAATCCTTAGTTATTTTTTTTAGAATACTTATTATTTTAAAAGAAAAAACAATAAAGCACAAATATATATTTTATATGAAGGTCCGTTCTTTTACATATAACGGGTTTCTTATTTCTGTTCTTCTGTGTTCCTTGGCGGTTACTGACGCCGGTTTGTATGCAGCATCTTTGTGATTGGTTCCTTATTAGCTCCTCCTCTGACCTCTTCAGATGTGATTGGTGGAGAAGAAATATAAAAATATTTAGTTTAACAAAACTTTTATTTTGGCCCCCGAACATTCTATTTTTGTTATTATATATAAAATAATCTTTCTTTCTAGATGAATTTGTTAATTTCAGTTTCCATTCCCGTAAAAATGATAAAATGAATGCCGTTACGGGTAAAGTAAATATTAAATTTGTGTTGATTCCCCTGATTTTGGAGTAAAAAAAAACACACTTTTCTAAATTTTTCTTGAAATATTTCAGCCATCGTAATATACGGATATTACTGGCATAAATAATACTTTATATTAAATAAATAATAAAACGTTTTAGAAAAGATTAAATTGATGAATGGAACGCATACAGGATAAATAGCACAAGGCAAAAAAATTGAATTTTGGACCATTTTCTGGTAAATTGAACCTTTTAATAAATATATAGACCTCCCTGAAATTAGTTATTGTAGATTTTGGGACAATATAATCAGCGTTGAATGTGTTTATATGTCTATTGTGTGAATGATGGGTTTCTGTTCCAGCTATTAAAGGGTTACTCTTTCTCTTTCCTTCTATTCTATCTAAATTGGGAAACCGTATGTAAAACGTGTACATTTCTGGTACATTTCTTTACCGTGTTGGGTTTTGGTTTAACATGCTACATTGTAATGTATTTATTGTATATAAATAAACAACATGAATTATTTTATCTCGGTTCTTCCTTCTCTAATAAGCCGTTTCTCGTTATCGCCTCTAGAAGGTGAGCCGGGGCGATTTTGACCAAAGCTGTGTTTTGTCTTTGTTTTGTTTTTTCTCAAGATAGATTTTCTTTTAATTATTATTATAATTACTCAAAACACTAAATGAATCCAGAAAAAAAATATTAAAAAGAAAAAGAGAAAGAAAAGCGAGATGGAGAGCTAATAGTTGGGGCAAGAGGGTTGGAATCCATTAGAACAGGAGACCAGAGGGGCATCAAAACGTTGTCAAGGCCTGACATGGGGATAACCAGCCAACTGGGATCCAAGTTTTATGGAAAACCATTGACCCAAAGACACAAGCGAGTCTATATATCCTAGCTGGGATGTGATTGGGGATGTGGGGAATGGTCCAGGTCCAAACCATCTAAGGTCCCCAATGTATTAAGCTCTAATGAGATTGTATAGTAACGTCCAGATGTTGTCCATCATCAGTCACTGCTTCTACTCATCAAGGCAAGAGCTATGAAATGTCACCAACGATCCCACGACAAGTGGAGCGGCACCCATCAGAACTTTAGGCCGATGTTGGGTTTTTCCAAAGATATAGAAATATCAGATTTGACCGAGCTTCATCAGATCCAGAACCTCGATCCCGATGGGACAATTTGGGTTAAAAATCAGCAGGATCAGTAATAAAGCTTATATAAAGCTTAGTTATAAAAAACGTTGCAGTTGCTGAGCCGGCAGAAAGCCGTGTGTCCCGTGGACGGTCACGTGGAGAAGAGGAAGTACGTTCGGCAAACCCAACGAGCTCAACTAATTCACGCCTAACGTGCGCCACTGATTTTTTTTTGAGCTATAATTAACCATTTAACCCCTTGGCTGCTAAGCCATTTCACACCCTGGTGCTAAGCTAGTTTTCGGCATTTTGGTGCAGCTCACGTTTAAACGCGTTTCAAGTAAATTTCTTGGGAATAAACTATACAAACCATATATTGTTTTTTTCAGCACACCCAGCAGATTCCAAATATACCATTTTTATATGTGTATGTCTAATTAGGTTTGCAAAATACAACCAAAAATGGGAAAAAAGTGTAATTTTTCACTTCCAACTCAATAAAAACTAGTTTGTAATGTTATTTTTCTAAACTCTAATATCAAAACCTGTGTTGCTAAATATTTGTAGTAGGTAACCGGTCTAAAATAAACAGACATTGAGAACAGAAGACTGTGTTTTTCTAATATTTTATTGCTAAAAGTTAAATTTATTAGACTATCACAAAATTCATCTTTAAATTTAATGCATGGCTGCCGTCAATTAAACAGCTCTAGCTGCCCGGGATGTTCAAATATGCCAACAAAACTATATATTTTTAGAAACTACACCCCCAGCCGCAGCAAATGAGGTCTTATTTGTATTTGTATCACAAATCTGACTTGCACAATAAATAAGTGAATATCACACAAATAAAAATAAAAAATAAATAAAATTAAAAGGGACAAGTTCATTTATGTCTTCCGCACTCCAGGTTTGCCCTAGAAACACATGCAGCCCCTCATTTGATGCGCCAAGGGGTGTAGTTTCTGAAAATATATACTTTACGTACCATAATTTAACTTCCCAGCTGTCTAGAGCGGTCTAAATGCAGCCATCACCCCTAAATGTTTTAAGACAATTTTTTAACAAGATTCTCCAACCTGCCATATCTGAAGTTAAAGTGGTCTAGACATCTGGGAAGTGAAATTAGGGTACATAAAGTACACATTTCAAGAAACTACACCCCTTGGAGCTTCAAATGAGGGGCTACATGTATTTCTAGGTTAAAAGTTAAGTTCACAGATAATGATGGAATATGTCGCTTTGGCTAGAAAATATGTTTTTTCTAACCATAGCGACATGTTCATTTGTGTCTTGCCCACTCCAGGTTTGTCCTAGAAACACACGCAGCCCCTCATTTGATGCGCCGAGGGGTGTAGTTTTTGAAAATATGTACTTTTTGTGCCATAATTTAACTTCTTACGTGAGCAGTAATTCCACGTCAAGGCTTCAACCCTAATTACTGACCATTCACACGCCTTTCATATCTCCATTCACTCGCAGAAGCACACGCCATACTTTCCATACATTCACTCGCAGAAGCACACACCATTCTTCCCCTTACAATCCCAAAGAGATGATCGTAAAGGGAGAAAAAAAATCACTTTTACAGCAAAAATAAGTTTTGCAGTAAAAATGCAAGGGGCTCCAGGGATGACATGGTTAACTTACGTACTACAGGCTATACGGCTGATTCGGCCATTTTTAAAAAGGGAATGTGACTTTTTATAGCTGTATGATCGCTGTGGTAACATTGGCTACCACAGTGATCATTTAGCTAGAATACTTAAACTTTTTTTTTTTTTTAAGTTAAACCAGTTTATGTTTAGATAATTTAATTTGGGGGCCTCTAGGCAATTTTGATCTTTATTTATCTGCCTTTAGAGACCCCCAAATCATTTTTTTTTACTTTTTTTGTACATTTTTATTTTTTTAACATAATATTTTTTATTCTTTTTTTACAAGCATTATACCGTTGGAAAGGTGAGGCGATTACCTTTCCAACGGTATATGTTGGGGGTCTGTAGCTGCTCAGATGCCTGAGATACAGGCATCTAAGCAGCATGCCCCCATACCGTGAAAACTGACAATTGTCAGTTTTCAATAAAGTTGCGCGGTGACGTCATCGCGTCATTACGCGCGACGTCACCGGCCGGATCGGGTGGTCCCAGTGATGCCCTTCAAAATGAGCGGCAGATCGCCGGGGTAGGTGGTGATGGGGGTCCACAGACCTCCATTAAGGTAGGAGAGTGCTAGCGACGGCATGGTGCCGTCGTTAGCACCTGACTGGGAAAAAGCCACCTTTTCTATAAAACCAGGCCTGTCGTCGGCTAAAAAAAGGAAGTTCAAAGAAACCGAATCTCACGATTTGTTACTAAAATACTGATATAAAATAAGACGTTCCTTGCTGTGTTCTCTTATTAATGACATTAATGCAGCGTAGTAATCAGGCCCTGTATAAAGCATTCTAGAGACGAAACGACATGAACTCAATTAGTTTATTCCCCCCAAAAATAAAAAATTAAAGAAGCTGAAAAAAGCATGAAATTAATTATTTAACTATAGCTTTTATACTATTATAAAAGGGCAATTTGTCCTTCTTTATAACCATTCTGTCTAATAACTGGTTAAATAATTCGTTTTCACACATGAATTCAGCATGTTTGGTTTGCAATTCTTAGTGATCTTTTTGCTGTTTTTTATTTTATTTTTTTTATTTTTTTGTAGCTTTTCACATATATTAATTATAATGGAATATTTCCATGATATTATATATATATATATATATATATATATATATCTATATACTGGTATATATACCGGTATATATGTATATATATATATATATATAATTTATAGTAAATAAAGTATTATAATTGAAATAAAAATGCCTAAAAATAACTAAAATTGACAAATAAAACTTAGAATGTGGTTCCTTTTCGGTTGAATTATTTATTTTAATGAAGTTGCCTCCTTGATTTCTTGTAAATCTGAGAAACTAATTACATGTTTGAAATAACACAATAGCTCCGTTGTGAAATCGGACTCTCTCTTTGTAAATAGATTTCGCTGTATTTATGACACATTACGATTCACCGGGTTGAGCTGGTAAAGTCGAATAAAGAGCTGTTGTGACGGGCGCACCTCGTCTCGTCTTTCACGTTGAATAAACACATCAACCCTACTTAACATTATGTACAGAAGCCGAGCGAAATGCGTCGGGTTCTGAGGTTATGCCACCGACTAGATTGTAAGCTCCTGGGAGCAGGGTCCTCTTCTCCTTTTCTACTGGTTTGTTACTGTGTGACTTTACTTTATCCCACTGATTGTAACAGCGCTACAGAATCTGCTGGAGCTATAAAAGTAAATGTAATGTAATCGACTAGCTCTGCTCTTACTTGTTCAGAGAGTCAAGTTATACGAAGCTCCGTTTACCTTAACGTGTCTTTGTTGCCTTGACGATGTTATAGAATATGACGGCGCTGTGTAAGAATATAAATTGTGGAGCGGGATATATTTATCCAGGAATCGATGGTGTCATATAGCCAGCAGTGTGTTCTGGCCTGGGTCTAGTAGGCCTAGGGAGGGCGGCATTTCCTCTGCCACAAAAATCGGGGCAAGTTGGGCGTCAGGCCTCACGGTGTGGTGCTGCTCATCGGTACGGGTACAAGGGAGATCTCCCCAATCAGCCCATCCACACCATTGAGCCACCACAGCCCATATAGACTTAAAGTCAAGGAACGCTGGGCTATGACGTCATATCCCGGCACTCAGCCGTGGCTGTGGAGGGAGCGTTGAGTCCGCCATTTTGTAAGTTTGGCTTTATAAAGCCAGCCGTTTTGTCTCTGTATCCATGAACACACAGGTATTCTAGAACGCAGTCCAAACCATTAACACGAAATGATTTCAATGGGAGAAAAAAAATCACAATGGGTTCATCCTGCGTTAATAACATCTCTGAAATTCCATGCGTTTTGTCTTTCTGTTTGGAAACGGGGACTAATCTTGGGCTAACATTTGGGTAAATTGAGAAATCCCAAACTGTTTCCCAACGTGTTCAACATGAAAGAAAGCAACGTTTCCATGGAAACTCGTAAAAAGACGCAACAAGGTCCATATTTAGCCATAATGTCTCCCTTTTCTATCCTTTATATGTTTTTTTCTTACAAAGATGTAGGTAGTTGTAACAGAGGAACCCGAAAAATGTCAGTACATTAGTTCTTTGGTTTGTTAAGATAATAATAACGACATTCTTAGCTAATTAAAGAATATTTGATTATATAATTGATATTATGACATGTTTATGAGCGATCTGCCGTGAAACAAAAGTATTATTGTGTAACAACTCAACCCGGGCACCACGGGACAACGCAACCTGATTACTGAGAACCTCCCAGTTTAAACAATAGTCAATAATTTTGGGCTCTAATTTTATGATGTCTCATCACGTCGCTACGGGCCAAAAATAGAATGACAAGAGAGGTCAATGTGACATATCCCTCCTTCCTACGAGCAAGACGGGGTATAAGAAGGTTTGACACGAAGCACTCATGGACCAGAAGCTGCCACGTCGACACCACAATGAGGACGTTCCTGGATTCCTTCTTCATCCTTTGTCTGTGCTTCACCACAGGTGAGATTATTTTTAAGACTTATGAAGTGTAGCTGTTGAGATCTGAGGTCTAGGTGAACACCGTCCATGACCGGCATGGCCAGGTACACGTGGCACACGCCAGAAAATTGGAATTCAGTCAAGAGTTATAGGGCAAGTACCATGATCCGTGGGACAATTGGGATAAGTCTATTGATACGTTGGGGTGTTGTCTCTTTCTTCAGAACACAGTCTGCTCTTCTATTGTTTTCTTTTAGGGAGCGTATTTACCCAAAGGTGTAGCCTTTCCACCAAAGGGCCAGCTAATTATATTTATTTAGAAATTATTTCACTGGGAAGAATACTTTGAGATTTATCTTTAATAAGTAAATCCAGGAGAACGTCTACAATCACAGAAAGAGGTTATTCCAGCGTCCTGAACATCTCTTCGTCAGGAAGCTGGGGGGGGGGTAGCAATGTTCTGATCGGCTTCTTAAATGTCTCGTTATTTGGCAAACGTCGTTATTTTATGTAGCGGTTAAACTCTGCCCATAGAATTTATTTTTTTTGTTATTAGTTGTTGAGTTTTGCCTATTTTACCATTTCTGTGCCCCATATGGTCCCAAGTTAAAGCTCTCAACTCCGTAGGCTCTTCAACCTCGGTTACTAAGTCATTGAAAGCGAAAGTTACTGAAACCAATCAAGTTCCACTTAAATGAAACCAATATTTATTTTGTTTTGTGTTTTTTTTTTTTTTTTAAAAAAATCATTATTTTTACCCTTTTGACGTTTTTTTTTTGCAGCGAGGTCTTTGGAGTGCACGCGTTGTACGGACTATTCTGGAGAAGGCTGCTCCCAGACGACCTCTGCATGCCCGGCCAACACCAACACGTGTGTGTTTACCTACTCCGAACTGAGGATAGGTAAGCGCCTGCGATCTTCTGAGAATAAGTAAAAATATAATAAAAAAAATTGATTTAAAATATAAAAATCTCCATAAAAATCCCTAAATAAACCACTAGTACCAATTGTAAAATAACGAAAGCTTATACAGTATAAGATATAATCCCATCACAAAAATCTCCATCCTGTATAACTATATGGAGGCTTATTAAAAAAAAATATTAAAATATATATCATTCAGTTCCACAATGATGCTTCGCCTTTCCTGTAACAAACTCCACTATATATATATATATTTTTATATTTTTATATATTTATATATAGATATATCTATATATAAATATATATATCATCAATCCACCCAGTAATTACCCACATTGGTATTTTGGATCGTCTGCTATTACATGGAGCTAATTTAATGGGTGAGAGCAGTGATATAGAAACAAAGAACCTGCCATTGATCGGCCCCAATCGGCCCGTCTAGGCAGTCAAAGTTAAAAAAGTTAAAAGGTTTCTCTCTTGAACGACTGACTTGCTTAGGTTTCTTTAAGATGGCAGGACGCGCGTGTCCCTCCTGTCTTTAAATGCCACTGATTGTGTGACGTCATAGTAACGTTTCTTAACTCTTTGATTTAGCTAATCAGGTCGTACCCCTTACGACCAAAACCTGCGGGAATGATAATGAATGCAACCAGATCAGCAGAATGACTCTGGCGGAGGACACGAGTTTCTTAAGAAGTTCCACCTGCTGTAATTCCGACAACTGCACCTCACCCACACCCATCCGTGAGTAAACATAGAGCCTGTAATTAAGGTTTCCAGATCTGTGGCCACCAATAGGACATGTTCCCAGCGGGCCCCACAGCTTGTAACCCAAGCCTTGGGTTCTTCTCGCCCCAACAGAAGCCATTTGTGACCCGTAACCATTTCAAGTACTGTCGGTGGATGTGAAAGCTGAGGTTCTGGAATCATCTCTCCTTTATGTGTTACATTGTGTTGTTTGTTCTTCCAAGGTTCTACATGATGGAGCTTCATATGGGTGGCGAAACCAGATTATAGGGTCGTTGCGCAATAGAAAGAGTATGACCAGGTTCTAATTTTGATATTTCAGTGCCCGTCTTGGACACCACGCCGAACGGGTTCAGTTGTCCTGCCTGCTATCTAATAAATTCTACCTCTTGTCAATCTACCGGAACCATCGCATGCCGAGGGGACGAGACTCGATGCATTCGAATGTCAATTAACGGTAAGAAAGAGACGTAGCCTCTGATGAAACCGATGGCCGCCAAAGCAACTAACTGGCAAAAAAATAGTAAAAAAAAAAATATAAAATATATAAAATAGTTATTTTTTATTTGGCTAAATTATCAGATACCATTTGAATGCCTTTCTGGGGTCACTTTGGTTTCCTGATCCCATGGAGACTCCTTCTTGAGTTTTTCAACACTAGGTTCAGAAATTATTTTATAACTGATATTTTTTATACTTATTAATATTTTATTATTTTTATTATTATTACAATCCAATGGTTAACTCGACACACGCAAAACACTTTTAGTAATTAAAAACACATACAAACATTGAATTTCACGCTTACCCTCTGATGCTATTGACGTTGCAATTCCCAAAGTTGGTTTTGTTATTTAATAGGGATACATGAAATTCACAATTAAGAATCAAGCTGCTAATTACAAATACGTACTTTAAATGAAATGTATTTTAATAGAAAATATCTTGAACGTTTGTGATGATCTACATGAGCTAATTATCAAATATATGTTCTTTTTCTTCTAGGAGGTGCGACCTTCAGCTTGGCTTTCCAAGGCTGTTCCTCGGCTAACATTTGCTCCATGCAGCAATACTTCAATGGTCTTAACTCACAGTTGAATTACGGGGTGGCTTGCTGTGACCCCAGTAGTCAGGGGTCGAACACGTGCACTGTATAGATTCTCCGGGTTATCGACACGGATTCCATGCACGAGAAAACTCTATGGTCTTCAGACGTGGAGACCTACAGTCTTGGCTTCACCAGGCCAAAGTTGATGGAGTTCACAGAAGATCCATATTAACCAGGACTTCTTATTTCCGTGGATTTGTGATGTCTCATTAAAAGAGAAATTTCTGCTACCGACACATGAAATGTCTATAGTTATTTTATTAATTTTTGCCATTTCTCGATAGAAACTATAATCTTTTTTTTATGCTGGGGACCCAAAAAGTAAGACATCATGTCTTTAAAAAACATTACATTTATACAAAGTCTGCAGGTCTTACAGATTAAACCACATCATTTTATTTCAAAAGTTCTTAAAAAAAGTAAAGTTTAAATATATTGATGTCCTATGACATCATACTGGCCTAAATTCTCCCCCTTTTTAGATATTTCTTTTAACGTTCAGTAGACTAATTGAACATATGTGATGTCATATATAAATAAATACTTAATATATAAGTCATTTAAAAAAACACTTTACGTGCATCCCCATGACTATTTCTCCCCATGACCTTAGCTCTCCCCTGTTGTTAAGTTACTGGTTAATGCTGATTGGTCATGTGAAGGTCATGGGAAGAAGAAGGTCGAGAGCTTCAGGATGGGAAATGTAATAGCCCTATCTTCCCCGAAATAAACCTCAAAACTAAATATCTCCCACTTGGATTTAAAAAAAAAATAGTTACTCTATTTGGAAAAATAAAACAAAATTCCAAGATTTTATTGTAAAATTTGACAAAAACAATCCTGAGTTCAGCCATTCCTGCCCGGTGTTCTTTCTCCATTGCTTCAATTACTCAATTCCTCTTGAGTCCGAGGTTCTAAAAGCATTTATGTAACGTTACATAAAGCCAGTACAAGTTATTGGCTGTAAATAAAGACTTCAATTACCCAACGGCACGAACTGGTTACATAATCCTGGATCGAGGAACAAAGATGAAAAAGAAAATCGACCCCGTAACGAAGAAGCGCCACATTCATGCACGCTCATCGAAGCTCTGATTCAAAACGTTGGTGGTCCGGCATGTGCAAATACACTTTATACATGTGCGTGGAGATTCTGTAGATGATGCTGAAATCTTATTTCTTATTTTTTTCTGGAAAAAAATGGGAAAATTTATTATTTTGCAGAATAGCATTATTCACTATTACATGAGAAGCTTTAATACTGGGGGGAAAATGGTTCTGTAATTTTCCTAAAGGCGTAAAGAAAATAATAATAATAAGAAGCGTGTAATTTGATGATATTCTAACTAAATGCTTATAACTGCTAATGGTGAAGTAACAAAACGATGACATCAACAGTGACATCGATATATCAGATGGTGATTAGAGCTATAGGAGAATTATAAGGGGGGGGAGAGGACACCTCTTTCTAATTCCTGATTTTTTGCCCTGTTTTTTTGCTTGCGCCCTCGATCTGTTGTCAGCTAACGATATGATTTATATGACCTCATTAATACAGCGTGACTCTCTGTAACTTGTAAAATGTCTCTGTGATAGATTTTATCTTTAGTTCTCTGTCAGGATCCACCGGAGTCTCGAAAACTTTTTTCATTTCTTACATAAACAACATAGTTCACATGAACTGAATGCCAGCGAAACGCGTTGGGTTGTTATGGCTGGCTCATTGCTCTCTATTAAGCACCATGATAACCTGATATATGTGTATAATAAGGAAATTTGATTAAATGTGTTATTATGTATTCTGATAACTAGGCCACATAGGACAATGTATCAATTAGATTCTCCCTCGATGATAATTCATCCTTTGTGTTATTGTTTCATTCATATAATACATTCTTTGTATTATAATTTTATTCACTCTATCAGCATGTGCCAAAATAGCTCAATGCTCAATGCACCACTGTTACACCTTTCCTCGTTCTTAGGGGCCAGGCTGGATATAAATGCCACCATCGGAGATGGACCATCAGAAGACAAGACACCTCCATGTCTACAAGCACAATGAAGATGTTCCTGGGCATCGTCTGCGTCTTTTCTCTTTTTTTCACTACCGGTAAGACTACGTACAGGTAACGCTTATTGACATTATTGTGTTAATGATGTGTAGGAAACTCGTTTCTCAGCTCGGGTCTTCAACAAGGTATTGTGTGTTGGTTTGAAATGGATAGTCAAGTCAACCCTTGGCTTTCTAGTCGGACTAACTTATATTTTCTGCATTTATCTGTAAAGTTATCCCTTACTATTGAGAACAAATGTTGCTATGTTGATTGTAGAAAGATTTGGAACTTAAGGAATCTCAAAACCCAGATGCAATTTTCGAAGATGTAATTTATACTCATGCGGTAGACAAGGAGGTCTACTTCTTGAGCGATAGCTTCATTCACTTTGCCGCAAGACGTCTTCCTATAGAATATTAATGCTCATGCTCTTTATTGCAGTGAAGTCCTTGCAGTGTGCGGAGTGTGCAGCAAGTGGTCATGATTGCTCTGGGACACCGTCCGAGTGTCCTACTGATGCCACCAGATGTGTGTCTATCTATGCTGAACTTTCATTTGGTAAGTTTCTCACGTACACCTCACAGACAGACCTCACAGACAGTCACTTTATTACACTGAATGTTTATGCACCTAGTGAATAAGACATTCTCTGAATTTCAATGCAAAATTTGTGAACCCACATTCACTCTCTTTCACTCACTCTTTCACAATTTCATTCTCTCTCTCATGCTCTCTAAGTGTTTCCCTTCCCTGCCGACCACTTATGCTTCCACTTCTGCTTAGTTTTGTTCTTTATCTTTTCTCTTTCACCTTCTCTCTTTTATCTTTTTATCTTCTATCATCTATCGTTGTCCGTATCTCCACGGACATAACCTAGCACAAAGGTCCACCAATGCGGACGAAGATAAAGCAGCGAAGATAAAATATTAAAGAGAGAAGATACAGAACAAGAAGATGCAGAAGTGGTTGGCAGAGAAGAAATGGAAAAAATTAGCGAGCGTGAGAGAGTGAACAGGAATGAGAGCAAGAGTAAGTGAGTGAATGAGTGTGAATGTGGACACTGGGAAATTGGAAGGAAAGGTAATTTGTTGCCCGTAAACAAATGAACCAAAAAATTAGTCCGGATCATTTTTGGCCCTTTTGCACATGTCTATTGAAGACCTTCTTACTCGCACAAATAACTTTTGGTCTGGTCACTGAATGATTGTACAGTAATCTATTATCTCTTCCTTTCAGGTACTATAGGGATGTTTTCCTATGCAAAAACCTGCGGGATAGAAAGTGACTGCAATATAGCAGGTATCATGGCATTTGCAGAAAATATAACTGTGCGAAGAAATTCTTCCTGCTGTAATTCTGACTTCTGCACCCCTCCCAAACCTACCTGTAAGTAGAAGTTCATACAAACATACTAGGCCTTTTTGATTCTGTTCATGCCTTTGCTGCATATTCCATCATAGTCATTGCCACTGCCTGCTGTCTACCACCCTGAGCTTCATCATATCCCGACAGGTTACATATGAGCGTAAAGTAATGTTGCTATGGGGGCTGTGCTGGCAAGGCACAGCGCTCCACAGTGCTCCACCTAGGCACAGCGCTCCATAGTGCTCCACCTAGGCACAGCGCTTCATAGTGCTCCACCTAGGCACAGCGCTCCATAGTGCTCCACCTAGGCACAGAGCTCCATAGTGCTCCACCTAGGCACAGCGCTCCATAGTGCTCCACCTAGGCACAGCGCTCCATAGTGCTCCACCTAGGCACAGCGCTCCATAGTGCCCCACCTAGGCACAGCGCTCCATAGTGCCCCACCTAGGCACAGCGCTTCATAGTGCTCCACCTAGGCACACCGCTCCATAGTTCTCCACCTAGGCACAGCGCTCCATAGTGCTCTCTGATCTACCCAACCGAAGCAGATCGTCCAGTAGGGCTGCCCCCATGGAACTGCCCCAAAACCTAGTTGACCTAGACTACAATACTCCATATATATTATGTTCATAATGATCGTATGACATAAGTAGCAGTTAATGTAAAGGTTTGTCCTGACATCATTGTTTGGTTTCAGTGCCAGTTTTAAACAGAACTTTGAATGGGATCCACTGTCCATCCTGCATTTCATTAATTTCAGGCAGTTTTGGTCCGGAAAAAGTTTCCTGCTTTGGGGACCAAACTCGTTGTGCTCAGTTGGAATTTCAAACTGGTGGACTTTTAGGTAAGCAATACACTTTCAAAGATTTTTTTTCAATGATTTTTTTTTTCCAATGATTTCTCAACAATCACTGGCTAAAGTAGTAGCAAGAAAAAAAAACTCGTTAATGAAACAAAAAATGATTAAACATTTGGCTTGCGCCAGCACCTGAGTATGCCCGGCTGCACGCTACATAAGCATAAAAATGTAGCGTGAGGAGGCGCATATCCAGCCGTTGGCTGCACCTACTTCATCAGACGGCCTCTGGGCTGTCACATGATCACCGGTCCGGCCCTGCTGGTTTGTGTCATTATTCATTCTCATCCATCATTCATGTACCTGTGACCAAGGTAAATAACAAGCGGTTTGTATGCGAACAAGAATAGAAATCTTGAGTATGGGTGAGATTGTACAAAATTCAAGTTTTTGTCTAGTCGTACTCTTGTAGCAGAAACATTGGAATATTATAAAACAATATTTAACTTTTATACTATAATACTGAAAGACATCTTGATGATATTATGAACATAAAAGTACATTTCATTACATTCTGTGTCTTCCAGTTGGTTTCCCTTCTGAGCCTATACTACATGGATGTGCATCTGAAGTTCTGTGCTCCTTAAACCTTCCTTTTAGTACCAGCAGTCAAGACTATTATGAGGAGGTGGTTTGCCCAATCTAACAAAGAAACACTGAAATTCAATATCGTTTAATTCTGATTGACGATTCCAAGGACGCTAGGAGAGACTCGTTGGTTTGGCCCAGAACACAATGTCTCAGTCTCGATCTACAGCAGTCGAAGAGCGTCTTCTACAACCGGATCCATCTAGAATTGCTTGTTCCTCAAATAAAGATATCAAAAGTCCTCTGTAGCTTTTGGAGACCTTGCTCTGTTTAAACATTCCAAGAAACTATGTACTATCAATGAAACTGGACATTTTTGTTCCAAAACTAAACACAAATGATAAATGATGCTAAAATATATATATATATATATATATGAATCATTATTGTATTCTGATTAAACATACGTTCACATCTAGACTCAGCATGGTCTCTTTATCTACTTCTCAGGAATAAACTTAACTCAGCAGAGGGTACGTCGATGACGTTTTTTTTTTTACCAGCTATGTTTTTCCTTTAAGAAACAGAACGCAGATGTGTATTATTTTGCAGAACTTTAATGTTCTCTAATGATCGTGCTGGTTGTATTTTGCTAAGTGAGTTATACATTTTAACAAGGGCTTAAATTCTCAATATTCTGTCTTTGAGTCATCTTTTAGAGGGTGCATTTGGCTCAGCAGCTCTGACATACCTGCCATTACACATCCTGCCAGAACGAGGAGCGTTCATGGACTTGAATGTGAATTTGGTCATTAACCCATATGGGTAAAAGGAGGTTTAGAGATCATAAACAAGAAGCAAACAGGACATGGGCCAACATGGGCAACATTAGGACCAAAATATACTAGAAAATGGGAGAGAGCTACCATTCAACCATGGTAAAGTACCTTAAACTCAACTAATGGCAGAAGCAACAATGCACACAATCTAGTCCTACCCTACAGCTCTTTAGAAGGAGCACATAAAGGATACTGTCAGGTTATAAATGCCTTGCTACTCTACACAGCCTGGTGGCTATATGCGGTACTGCAAGTAATAAAAAGTCAGAGCAGCCCAGGGGGCAATAACCACCCTGTCCTTCTTGGAAACTCTTTTCTGAGAGGACCAGGCTACTGTATCATCCATCTAATCGTGATTGTATCACCTGTCTAAACAGGTTAAGGAATATGTTTAGGAACCATAAAATGGGCTTAAAAACTTAAAAATGGGCTTTACGCGCAGATTGTGTAATATGATAATTAGGGACGACTGGGCTCTGTGCAACTGTTTAAGATTTTGTAAACATTCATTAACGCGTCGAGTGTCAAAAATAAGTCTTGCGCAAGACTCCGTAGGTGTCGCTGTGGCATTAATCTATTTGAGAACACCTCGAATGGGTATAAATACTTCTATTTGACAGAAGCATTAGTAAGAAGAAGCCAGAACGCCTACATCACAATGAGGATGCTCCTGGGTTCCATCTACGTCCTGTCTCTTTACTTTACTACAGGTGAGAATCGTTGAGGTCGTAGGAGAGACACACAATTGAAGTTCCTTTGATATGTCATCTTTGAAGATATTCTTATTTAAACGTATTAACATTTCTCACACCATCTGAACCTTTTAAATATCTTTGTCCTTTGGAATGAGATGGAACCATCTGCTCCGGGATGGTGTCCAAGCAAGAATATCTGAAATATGACTTGTTAGGCTCGGGAGAAGAGATTGCGTGCATGGAATGGATGGTGGGAAGCCCCAATATCCTAGATTATGGCTCAATGGAGTATGAAAAAGAGTTCCACCGCTGTCACTGGGGTACAATACCTAAATTGTCATATGGAGACTTCATATTAATCTATGAGAGCTCAATGTTGCAAAATTATCATTGGTCTTCATGACGGGTATCGGATGTCTGTAGATCTAGGATCGACTTTCCACTGATGAGGGTCTTCTATTTACCCATCATACTAAAATTAATTTTAAGCATCTCTCATACATATGCTAGCTTCATGACATTTTGGAATTTGAGGAATGTTCTTTAAACTAAAAAGTTTTCCAAAACTCTGCTTTTGAAATAATAAAGATGGATCCACAGAATGCCAATATTTACGCAGTTTCTCCTTTTTGTTGCAGTGAAGGCCTTTAACTGCACGCAGTGTCAAGAGTCCTTCACCAATGATTGCTCTGAGCCACCGACCAACTGCCCGGCCGACGCTAACAGATGCGTATTGGTACTTTCTGAAATACAATCAGGTACATTTCCAGCACCAGAAACAGTGATAATGTTAATAATGCTGCCATTATGCATATATATTCAAAAAGGGTTTTCTAACCATCAATTAGCCTTTTAAACTTAAACTTGGATCAGCGAACACAACGTGCCATTGGAACACAGGCGTGATGGGAGTGATAAAGGGCCATTGGAACACAGGAGTGATGGGAGTGATAAAGGGCCATTGGAACACAGGAGTGATGGGAGTGATAAAGGGCCATTGGAACACAGGAGTGATGGGAGTGATAAAGGGCCATTGGAACACAGGAGTGATGGGAGTGATAAAGGGCCATTGGAACACAGGAGTGATGGGAGTGATAAAGGGCCATTGGAACACAGGTGTGATGGGAGTGATAAAGGGCCACTGGAACACAGGTGTGATGGGAGTGATAAAGGGCCATTGGCCAAACACGATACACTCTTTAAACTATATGGATAAAAAGTATTCTACATGCCATTCTGAGCAATGTTTTGATGTTGATGTTGTAAAGAATGTGCTATTTACCTCGATTGTAGAAAACATTACTTTCCACAAAATTGCGAAGACCTGCGGGAATGAAAATGATTGCAATCGAGGTGGCACTGCGACTTTAGAAAAAATAAGATTTTTGAGAAATTCCAGCTGCTGCGATTCAGACTCCTGCACCCCTCCAACACCTACCGGTAAGTAGAAAAAATCCAAGGACCAAGTACGAGTTGGGGTCTTATAGTAGGTGGGGGAAATGGTCAGATCGGATCGACAAAATGTCTCTCGCCCGACCTCAAATACTACATTTCAAATGCATTTATCAGTCTGAACTCTCTAAACTTGTAAATTAATTGGATTTCTTACAGAAAGGTCAACTTTTTGGACATACTCAACACCAACAGCCCACAAAGCGTTTATCTTGTGTTGAGTATCTATTGTTTTCTAGGTCCCCTTAATCAGTCGTAGATAGATTTTATAAGGCTTCGGGTTCATTTCATGCCTATAAGGTTGTGATTGTCCACCATGGGTCAGGGAGTCTAAAGAGGCCTACATATTTTTGTAGTCTGGCTGGCCAACGAAGAGTCTATTGGCTTGGAGTCACAAGATGAGGTCCGTATTAATATGAAACCAAGAAAAAGGTCTTTTGTGGCTTAGTAATGATATTCTGAGTGTTTTTTCTAAACAAATCATAGAGATACTCTACCCCAAAAAGCACCTTGATTGTTTTATAGCTCAATAGCTCCCACTAGTGGTAATACAGATACATAGCTATGTCTTGATGCTTGATGCTATGTCTTGTGTTGTTTCAGTGCCGACAGCCAGCGACAATCTGAACGGGATAAGATGCCCTTCGTGTTTGTCAGCACGTTCCTCGACTTGTAATTCTACGTTGGAGTGCCGCGGTGATGAGACCCGTTGTATTAAAATGACGCCTAGAACAAAGTTTCCATGGCATGGTGAGAGGAAAAAAAAGATCTGGTTTGATATAAACACTTACTTCTATTATAAAAGAAAGACCTCAACTGGAAAATTAGACACTTTTATGACAAAATGTCAACCTGTCTGATCACTTTGAGGTCTATACCAAGTTCTTGTACTTAGAGTCATTGACCTGGTGGCCTTAATGCATCAATAGGATGATGTAAATGCAATAATATCTAATATTGTGTTCTGTGTCTTTCAGAATATTACTTTTTGAGGCTCACCATGTATGGATGTGCTTCTGAAGCCATTTGCTCCTCGACGGAACCCTTTGGCTACCTACACATTGAATGCTGCAACCCTGAAGGCAATCAAAACAGAACATGCAATGTTTAGGTTCTTGGGTTTTTAATCATTTTGATATTGCCCTTTTCTTAGTCATTTGCCCTTTCCTCTTGGTACTTTGGGTGATAAAGTGTTTTTTTTAATTTGGACTAACCCTGGTAGAGAGAACGATACCATAAATTACAGGTTCTTTAGTATATATGCCAAGAACCAAGTGTTTATCACCCATTTAAACACAAGTTCCTATCCTCATATAGACCATATGGACCATGGAAAACAAGGTTCTCGATAGGTTTCGGCTTTTTATCTTTCCTTTCGATGACAAATATGTATACGCTTTGAGGTTTGCTAATTCTAATAACCTGTTTGGATTTTCTGTATTCTTAGTGCTGTTAATAAAAGGCACTGTTCTATGAAGCATCTCACATGGGATGTCATAACGTTCCTTGGTGTTATAAATATGGCCATCGAACAAGCAGCCTCTACACGTCAACCCGGCATGGTCTTGGGTTCCATCTACATCTTCTTTCTCTACTCCACCAATGGTGAGGATACTTCAGGTCTAATATGACACTTTCAAAAATATGATTGCTTGATCTCAACTGGATTAACCTTAACACGACCTGCTTTTGTCTGGAGATTGGGAACATCCATTATGGTGTCACATTAAAGATAATTTATACATTTTATAGAATGGAAATAGGGAATTGAGTAGGGATGTACAAAAAAAGATCTACATCATATCATAGATATACAACTACACCTGACAATGAGTAGGTAGACACGATGGTCTCTCCTTTCAGCAAAGAATATTTATGTCAAGAATCCCCTTCTCTTAAAGCAAGAGGCCAACGACTGGTTAAGGTTTGAGTCTTTACAGCAGGAGAAACGGGAGACTAGACGGGGGCCGAATGGGGCCGACCAGGCCGGCAGATTCTATGTTTCTTTTGAAGGTCCTTAAGAAGGTTCTACAGAAAATACTGGAAAATAGCTGATGAAGCAAATATTAGACACCATAATTGTTCAAATATATAACGTAAGTTCTTACAGTTCCTTGACTGTGTAGATCAATGCTATGCTAAGGGGGTTGTAAATTACGGTTTTTGCAGAATTTGCCAGTTAATAATAATTAGATGATTAACTGCAAACTCCTATGGAGTCCTGTCTATATCTGGAGAGCCAGACATGCATTATACCCCAATATGTTCATTGTTAATAGATTTATTTGTAACTCTTTTTTAATATGAAGGTAGCCGAACATATTGGTGCAAAATAAATAAAAAATAATTAAATAAATAATAATAATAATCTTGTCATACAGCGGTCGTGTGAAATGCACCTTAATTCCGCTTTGAATGACATGGATTATTATTTTTAACATTTAATTATTGGATTTTGGTTACATTTTTTTTTTTACTGATCTCTTTCTTTTTCTTTTAACAAAAAAAGAAGCTATATATGCTTCCCCCCCCCCAAAAGTGTTTTATTTATATATTTAAAAAAAATGCGTAAGAAACGTGAGTATTGTTAAGTGTTGGTAATAATTATAATTGCTTATTATTTTGTAAATTATTAATTCAAACAAATGATTCCAAAAATTTAAGGAGGAAAGTATGATTTAATATATAAAAATAACAATAACAGAGTCTCACAAATACAAATCGTCGCTGAAGTCTATAAATTTACAACAAAGGCAACACTGAATATATTAAATCGATTGTGGAGGATCGGTTGGTCGTGAGGGATCTGATAAAAGCTTTCTTAAAATCAAATGTGTTTTTACTTTACTTTAAATCAAAATGAGAAACCAAATCCGTTATATTTTTAGTAGACCGGAAAAAAATACAAGCTTAGAAGACAACTGAGAAGAAGAATGTGAACCATCTGGGGATCTGAAGCTCTGTTTGTCTCGTTTTGACCGGATCGGTCAACGGAGTATGGTGGCATTGTAGCGTTTGAGATTGTTCCAACTCCCTTGAGTGTCTCGGTGGTTCCAGAGGTTATCCGAGACTCCTCATGGGTGGGTGTTAGCCATTGCGGTGTGTTCCTCGTAGTGGTTAGCACTTTAGTAGGCTCATTTATTACGACGAGCGGTGGCAGTTCCACATACTGGGTCCTGTTGGAAAGATCCTGGTTGCAAACGTTTCCCAAACAGCACGCGCCTTTCATCTCAAACGTTGCAACTCCGTACGTGACAGATTGTAAGGCGCAGCGGTACTTTAAAGCACAGCTTTTGAATGGAATTACAGCTGTAGCATCTCCTAAAAACAAAGAGGACAAAGGAAAGGTTAATCACATGGGTAGAAGGGGTGGAAGATGCTGTTTTGAGTCGACCTAGCAAACCGAAAGCAATGGTGTCTCTCCAACCCTCTAGAGCAAGGTTGGGATACATGGTAGCCAGTTCCTCTCTTTCATCTTGGTCCACCATAGTCTAGAATTTGTATTCTAACATATTTTACCTTATTTATGGAACATTTATATCTCAAGTGAAGAAAACCCTTCATGCTGTCGTTATCTAAGACTTCTCGTTTAGCTCCCTCAGCCTACTTGCATAGCCGTTGCGTAACATCTATCTCCTTAGACGCGAGCCGTATTTTACCCAGGGTTACTGTGGCGTTCCCGTCAAAACATTTATTGTAAGAGTTGTAGCAGTTCCTAACGGGGGCGTTTGTGGAGGTGCATTGGTCTCCGGTTTTCCCGATGCAGCTGTAGCATTGTACATCATTTGTCAGAAGGGAAATATTCTCTAGAAGACAGAATAACAAAATATTAGTATTAATATCTACTGAAGAACTTCCATTTCCCAGAAAGGATGGATATTTGCCCGTAACGTCACCCTTCTTGAGGGTCTACAGCTGCCTCATCTTTCCATTGTGATAATTTAAGGCATTATTGGTACTTAAGAACATCACTTGCAGTAGAAGCGACAGAGGAAGAAGACCTTTACCCAAGTCTACTTGAAAAATATCTCCGGTTCCCCTTATCTTATCGCCCGAGACCTTTCTAATGGGTCAGATTACTACCTGGTGGCACAAGCTGGTAGTCCTTGAGCTCCAACTCTGTGTTACATAAGCTGGTGTTGCACTGAATAAGCTGGATATACATTGTCATCCCGTAGAATGACATGGCTTTATCCATTCTCCCCGGCACGCCGGTTCCGCATCCCTTCATCAACACTGTATACTGGTCATGACCTGTTGGATAAGAGAGATGTCAGACATAGACCTATTGTCCTTTTCCATTTCAGACATGTGCCTTTTTTATTGTTCAGTTCGAACCCAATGTGATATTGACTTTGGAATTCGTCAAATCAACTCGAAGTGACGATAAAGTGATCTTTACGGAACGCAACCGTCTTGACCAGATCTCGTTGTAAACATAATCCATTTCCGTGTGATATTCCGATGTGTCCTAGAATTCTCAGAAGGTGAGCTTGGGACAGTTGGGTGAATAATTATGCAATTAGCCCCAGGAATGCACAAGGTGGAACTTTCCGAATATGAAATAATGCCTCATGAGTCACTCTGATCCTCCCAAAGGTATCACACAGCTTGCAAAATGAATATAAAAGAAGTATATTATGCCTTCAAAATGTAAACTAGGACAATAATAATAACAGGACAAATTCAATTTCATGTTACCCTATCACAGGGCCATTGAAATGGCAATAAAACCCTAATCCTAATGTTCTACTAGTATGAAGGACCATGGTTGTCCATGTGGACATGTATCGACGTTGGGTTCCATAGGCAAGCTGTATCGACATTGTGTTCCATAGGCAAATTCTGGTTTTTTTTTGTCCCCTGATGACATTATACCGACCAACAAGAAGAGAAATGAAGCTTATTAAATGAAAGTTTCGAGATCTTGGTCAACAAAGGGATGTATCAACAAATTGTCTACTGGCCCACAGTGGCTTCCATGTTTGTGTGTGTATGCCGATCTATACGGGACACCTTAATGGGCTCAAATATACTCATACTTGTTTCCACCGCCGTGACGGTCTCGACACAAATGTCGTGATCTGGGCCACAAGGGGTTTTCTTGATGGCTTCTTGTGAACAGCCTCCGTTTCCTCGATCAATGCAGGAGAAACATTCCAAGGACTGCGCGTTCACCCCTGGCAAAAAGCGAACCAAATGTTAACATCCCATATCTAAATAGAACATTCAATAAACACAATAGAATTCTCTGCTTCCTGGCTCCTGGGGCGATGAACAATACCTTGTCCACCGATAATCAAGCCATTATTCTTTTATATGTTTTTTTTCCCAGAATCATTGCATGGTTTATTGCTCTTCGACCAGAGGAGATGACGTTTATGTTCCATTCATCTGCTCAGTCTCCCAGAACGTCAAATTTAAGGGAAAGTCTAAGTATAGTTCCTCCAACCTACTTGATGTCAAGGGACGCTACTATTTAACATTAAATGAGCAGCGTTGTGATATTTAATGGGGGAAAAAAACTAATTCTAATTAATTTGTTAACGCTTAATATTCTATAGCTAGATGATTGACGTCCCAACTAGGAGCCATATCTAAAACCACTTCAATTTAAAGTTAGATGGACGCTTTCTTATTTTATCAGAAATGGAGCATAGAGGTCGCGTGATTTATTAGTAAAATAAATAATAAAAAAAACATATAAAAGAAACAAAAAGAAAACTCTAAACTGTCCAAATTGTCCCCTAAAAAATTCCAGGCAGAAATGTTCATGAGTTTATTATTATTTATAATTTTTTTAAATACTAGTTTTATGATGATGTCATCATATGTGTCGACATATATTACTTAATTATTTTGTGTCTAATTTATTTTTCTCAATTTTTTCTTTAATTGCATAATTGCATAATTATAAATAAATAAATAATATTTAATAAGTATTTATTTATATTTATATAAATAAATCTTTATAAATAAAAAAATAAAAAAATTGCAAATTTGCAACTCCAAATGACATTTTCTAACACTTGGAATATTTATTTACTATGATGTCATCGAAATTGTTACATAAACACGACTTGTTACATTTATATAAACAATGATATTTGTAATATCACACGGAATATATGTTTTAAGAACACGTTTTGGCTGATTAGAAACACCAATTTTTTTGGGGGGGTTCATTTGCATTCAGCACGGTTTAATGAGATGTAAATATTGGGACTTGGTGACTTGGAATCGAGCCACGTTGACAAATAAATTAACAATGTCTTAAATATACCATCAGCTACTGTCTTGTTCTTTAGCTTCAAGGTTGAATTTTCAACAAAAGACTTAATAAATAGCAAGTAAAGAATATTCAGGAGCCATACGGCTATCCCATGTATGTTTAAGTTCCCTCACTGTATTACCCTCTACCACCTCTGCTGGGAGGCTGTTCCCCTTATCCTCTCCCCTCTCAGTAGAAAAAAAGTACTCTAACCAGCTTTCAACTGGGCAGAGAGAGACAACTGTTCCTTAAGAAGAAAAACATTTAAGTATAAATTAAAAAAAAATGTTTTAATTTTTTTAAATTCATTTATTACAGAATAATTTTGGCTATGGCACAAAAACTGGAAGTTTGCTCAAGAAAAAAGGGGAATAATTGAAATGGAAAAGGTTTTATGAGACTTTGAAGTTTTACGAGATTTTAATAGCTTGTGCAGGAGAAAAACTTGGATTAAGTTAGTAAAACCGGCTAGAAACTGTAAATATTTCAAATTCCGAGATTTTGGCTTTTTTCCTCATACCCCCCCCCCTTTCTGTATTTAATTCCAGCTCTAAACCCTCTTAACATTTGTCCCCGCCTGCCCCTTGTTTTGCCCCTGCCTTGCGGACACCCAGACCACACATCTCGTTGAGCGTATCTGATCGATATATCACATATGTGATATGAAGGTTCCTCTCTTACCTCTCGTTGACAGAGTAAAAAGAGTGAAAGTTATGGATAATACGAAATGTTTCCATCTCCTGTTCTTTTCCATCCTTGGAGAGAGAGAGAAGGTTTGGAGGGTCCCGGGAGAAGGATTCGAGCCCAGCGAGCTCCGAGGTGTGATGTTCTGGTCCCAACCTCTTGTTTATTAACTGCGTTCGGATGAAATGAACGTCTCATTCCTGGGAGACTCCCATTCAAACATCGTAATCAGCAATATGAAACGAGCAAAGCATGCCACACCTGCCCTTCAGCATCTGCTCGCCTTCCAGCAGAAGACACGGCCTTCTTACCTGCCCTTAACCATTTCAGCACCAGTACGGGAGTGTGCCATGCACCAAAACGGGCTAAAGCGGACCTGTCTCCTAGAAGAACTTGGCCCATCGTGTCTTCCTGTAGACCTCAAACCCTAATCAGTCTCGTCTTAGATTCAGGAGCCGTATGCCTATCTCATGCATGTTTTAATCCCCTCACTGTATTACCCTCTACCACTTCTCTTTGGAGGCTCTTCTGCTTATCCACTGCCCTGTCCATGGACTAAGAATTACATCTAAGCCTCGAGCCTTCCAATTTTAAATTATGTCGTCTTGACCCATGATGGCCATATTTGGGAACTTCATGAAAAAGAAGAAAAGGAAAAGGAACTATGGATCAAACGAGATAAGCTATTAATAATACATTCTGAAAGTTTTCTATATGCACATATATTGTGTTTTTTTTGTATATTTTACTGGAGAGAGCATTTAATTAGCTGGTTTTACTTTTTTTTATTGTGTTTTTTAGTGCATTCCTCCGATGTATCATGATGTCGTCAGCATGCAAATTTCACCTGGGGTGCATGTTCGGTAACAGAAGACACTCATTAAACTTAAGACGGGTCACACTCCCCACATCTTCTACTCAATAAACTCCAATCCCTCCACACCTTTCATTTCTATTGTGTTCAGACTTGTAATGCCGCAGATGATTCCTGGTTTTCGGCTGCCCTTTTATCCCTTGAGAATAATTTCTTCAGATGTTTCAAAGCCCACCTAATAGCGACTTCCTCTGTTAAAAAATATTAATTTTCTGTTGCCTGTTTTATTAATTATTTACATTCTTGGGCTCCCTGCTCGCCTATCGATGCCCTTCCCCCACAGATGATAATAATTGCTAATATTTTTGCATTCTCGTCTATCTTGGTGGCGTCCCCGGAATTTATTTTCGGTTCTATTTTTAAGAACGTCCAGAATATTTAATTAATATATTTTTTTCTTTAAGATTTAGGAACTGTGCCTTTGGGTTGGCTATCAATGATAATCTAGATTAGGAGATGGAGCATCACACGCAAGTATTTGAAAATACCCAACAACTTGATGCCCATGGGGGGCCAGAATGGGCCGGAGTGGGCCTTCACTGGGATGGGGATAGGCCTAACGGCATTTTTTTAGTTTTGGGGGTAGAGTTTTTGGGAGTTTATTTAAGGGCGGGTGTCACTAGGCTACGGGCCATTTTGTATGTCACCCTAGCTCGTGTAGTTTGGCCCACCCTCCGTCCATATTGTTTGTGGTGTTGGTTGGGCGGGTAATTTTGTCGGGGGTGGAAGCTGACCAGGCATCTAGGAGGTGAATGCTCTGGGGGAGAGCATTTTGGTGGCATTTCGTTGGGAGGTTCCTGGCTGGGGGTGCTTAGAGCCTCGAGTCTGGGGTTGGGTATCCGGGTTTGTCCTCCAACCAGGTTGAAGGGACCATGCCCTGGGAACTCTCGGGTTTTGCCTGGAGACTCCGGAGAAAGCGATGCTTCTCCGAGACACCATAGAGAAACTCCCCACTCTCCGCCCTAGAGGAAGGTTGCTGAGGACAACCAACACGGTGTTCCATTGCACCAAATAAATCCCATGCTATAATATTACCGTTTTCACCCTAAAAATGTTACGAAGCAGGTACTTCCCTGCTGCACCTGATGCTCTGTACAGTAACCCAGTTTTTGCTCAGAAGGGTGTGAATCATTATTCAGAGTTTAAAGGCTTCCCACGCGTCTGCGCTGTCCTAGTAACTCACGATCCCGATCCCTTTACCGCCAGCGCAGACATGCCCCGACACAGAGCCGTAATTATAGAACGCCTCTGACCTCATTTCATTGATTTTTTCTTTCACAATGCTATTTTCTTTAAAAACCCAAATGTGGTCTTTTTTTCACCGTAAGACGCTATGCGGATTGGTATGCCAAACATTTTCTGAACTGCTCTTTTTTACTCACATGTATACAAGGACGCACCCTAGGCCTGACCCAAGGCAATGTCCCCAGTCCCCAACATGGCCGCCGTCCTGCCTGCGGAGCACCGGGACATGATGTCATATCCTGATGCTCCATGACTTACTAAAGCACTTTATGGAGGCTGTGATGGCTCAGCATACCCTCCATGATGTAAATGGGCTGGTTGGGAAGATCAGAGATCTCCAGGTTACTGCAGCGCACCGGGCTCCCCCAAAAGTGTTATCGGTCACCGGGATTTGTGGTGGGGGCACTGCCAACCCCTGGTCCTGTCACCTTAGGTCGAAATACATCGCTGCATGTAAGTGTAAAAGTTTAGGTCTGTGTCTAACTTTAAATCTCAGGTTAGGAAGATCCGCTCTAAGCCCGGGGGGGGGGTGAGAAATCTCTCGTTAGGCCTGAATGAATCACTGCGTCCAATCCAACCAGAGACATGTTTTATTTATGAGCACCGCACCTCAATGCTTTCTTTATAACTGAAACCAGAATACGTCGTGAAGGATCCGCACCCCACCCTCGTACACGGACCCAACTTCAATGCCCGCTCCGTGACGGACGACGCACACATCACAGGCGTGTTAAGGAACATGGAGAGCAATGACTTGGAGATGATTGTTATCAGAAAATGTTCCAGTTGGACCTGCTCACTTACTTACTTTACTGAGATGGTGGTAGATAAATGGAACAGCCTCCCAGCAGAAGGAGTTTAAACATAAAAACATATTATACAGCAACAATAAAAATAAAATAATAATAATAATTAACAACAATAATATCGCAGATGAGGTACCCCCAAGGAGCTGTAGAATACCCTAGCTATAGCTCATTATGTTTACACCGTTGTTTGCCTTATTCCCGGAACTTGTTAAAGTTTGTGGTCCTCCTGGAACCTGTACTTTTTAAACTGACCTTTGCATGTTTTATTGTTGAATTGAAAGTACCCATTCTTTAACCCCAAAGCTCATTCCGGTTAGAAGCAGAAGCTCAGCCGGTGAGTTTTCTATCTGGATGCTCTACTTTTTTTTTTAATTGGGGAAAAGACGCTATTGAAACAATTTAAGATTTTTTTTTACAGGCTTTGTATAAATATATCATCCACCCAAACAATAGACTTTGTTGAGATTAAAATGCCGGCTAAATCCTTAATATGCTTGAACGCTGAAGGACTCGGCAATATAAGGATGAGCCACTAAGGAATAGAAGGTTATAGGAATGCAGGAACATTGAGAACTTAGATTGGGGAGATACGTCTGCAGGATCCGGTTTCCCATTGGACCAGGATAATAATGTGAAACAAATGGATCTCCTGCCTAATGACATTTGTAGAAGGTTCTTCAGCTCCAGGAGACATTGTCCTCATCACCTAGATTCCCTTTACACCTGAACACTTCTCAATGGCTTGAAACATTTGTATCTGATCAGTCAATGAGTTGGTGGACAACCTTGGCAACTCGTCCAGCGTCAGGAGAATGGGTCAAGAGAGGGTGTAATAAGCTTCAACCTTACACTTATTTCATTCTCACTTAGACATCATAGGATGGATAGGTCTAATACTTATTTATATGTGAAATAATGTTTCCTTTGGCAGTGAATATTTTGTAGGGTAGGGCAATTTATTTTTGTGCCAACAAGTACATTGTTTCTTAATAGTCGCATTGTATTTACTTAATCAAAGTCTCATTGTACATTTGAATGCCCGATAGTTGATTTCATTTTGTGATAGATCTTCAGAAGTCCAGTTTTGTTCAGTGATGAGCTCCCATTTCTACCCAGTAGGCAAAAGAAAAAAACCCAGTGACCCTCACTTGTAGGGTAGATGATTGAGCCACACAGTATGAGATCGAACCTCTCCATGGATTCGTTAAACTCTTCCACGAGATAGAATGCTCCTCAGGACTCGGTAGGTGAAGTAGTTAGTGGTGGTTAGTGGTGGAGTTGCCGTCAGAGCATTGCAGATGATGGTATGCGCACAGTTGGGATTGTGGATACAAAGGAATGTTTGAAATGTCGCACACATTCTGGGTAACACATCCTTGTAGCGCATACATATTGCAGGTACCTACAGGGCCGAGAGACGACAGAGGGATTTTTATTCTACCCCGTAGTTTTTGTCCCTTATCCCACCAATATTATCAGATCAGGTTATCACAACTGGTAGAAGTCGGTACTGTATTCATCAAATTGAAATTAGTAAGGAAGCAGAATTCAGATAAAAGTTCTTAGCTTCAATTAGATATTCCTTCCTTCTAACCCACATAGACAACCAGAAGGGATTGTCCAACGCGTTTCTCCATACTGATCTTCCTTTATTATCTCTACACAAAATCCCCGTTCGTCCCAAGATACAAGCTGATGTCTTTACCTTGAGCGTATACTTTTCCTGCAAAGTTGATGCACTTGGTCTCAGCCCCGGTACATCTGATGGTCTCATCGGCCACGCATTCTTCTGCATTCTCCAGAAAGCACACTGGACATACTACCCCGTTCTCTGTGGTGTTTTGGGGAGGAACTGAGAAAACAGATTGAGAGGGTTAATTGTAAGACAGAAGAGAACATGGCGTAAGGGTGCTGGGATGTCATATTCTATCTCTCTATTCAACTGGTGGATCTGAAGGTCAAGGTTGAAAAATTGAATGCTAAGACCTTATAATATCTCAACATAATTCTTTCCATTCTTATGTTCTTCTTATCTCCTAAACCCCATGCTATTGACTTTCCTCAACACCTCCATCTAATATCCATATGTATTAATATCTTTTTTAAACTCTACCAGATGCTATATATTAAATAATCCCCCCATTTTCGAGACATAGTCCTTGAGTCACGCGGCTGTTAATATTACCCTCGGTGGTGGTATTACTGCAGAAATCCGTGTCACAGCAAGAAGAGATGAAGCCCATATGGACGTCGCCGGCCGTCACGCTGTAAGAGATGTTGCAGAAATTTGGGAAGAGATTGCAGGATTTCTCTATTATGGATTGTGAACCATTGGCTGTAAGAAACAAATACATACATTAGGCTCGTGTCTGAATGAAGAAGGCTACCGGGAGAGCTCAGGGGTATTTGGGGGTATCCACCCAGTCCCATACAGTCGGCACTTACAGTTCATTTGGTCTGTGATGATTGTCTGGCAGGATGCGCAGGTTGCGATGGGACCCTCGCAGCTGATGGATTCATTGTTGAAGCATTCCTGACAAATTATTCCATGAACTAGAAAGAAGGGACCAAGTAAGCAGAGACTCAATGCAGGGTATGGAGGTTGTGTTTTTACGACTTCCCGGCTTTCTTAATAATAGTATCAAATACTTGGATACGAAAAAAGAAACGTGAACCCTTGGGTTCTCTTAAATTAAATTATTCCCGGCTTGCCAAGTCATTTTTTTATGTCATGTCAAATGAGAGATGCCAAAATTACCCAAATAAGTCAAGTCAAGCAGCTAACTTCGAATTGTCCTTTGATAGCGACCAAGCAGACATATTAAAAACTCCATTAAACCTCCCAAACCTCATGTAACCACCAGATCTGGAGCATCATGGAACAGCCAAAAGAGAACAGCCTAAAAAGTAGTAATGAAGAGGTTCGCGGACATCAACCAACTAAATAATGATACATATTAAGAGTTATTGTTTGTTGATACGTGTCTATGATTGTTGACATTCTACTTAAGAGTTGGATGTTTCCATCAAGGATTGGTCAAAATCCAGACTGGCACCATCTGAAGATTGATGTCCAGGAAGCTTTTCCATATTCCGACAATAAATGTGATCCACCACCAAACCTGATACTTTTAATCAATGGGGTATATACACAGCTACATATCAGCTGTACTTCAAAACCACATTTCTAACAATTCTATGCAGGTGATTGACAGTGTAACAAGTGCAAGGTCTGGCCAGAGAGAAGACTCACCTGTACTGATGGAAGCAACGAGAACGGACAGCAAGAAGAGAGAGGATCTCATGATGGAACAAGGTTGGTCCTCCTGGTAACAATTTGGGACCTGAAATTCCTACGTTTGTATATATACCGACAGACGAGGGAGTCGCCTGGAATGTTGAAAAAAATACATGTTTGTTCTGTCTTTTTAAACACCGGTTGTATCTAAGTATGGAGTAACCAAGGGACAACATGTCAAAGGAGGATCCTATCAGAAAAAATTCTGCAACTAAATCTTCCATGAACTACTAATTGCGACTTGATGGATTACACTGTTATTAAGCATAATAATTCTGAGGTTTTGACATCAGAAGGGCTCTGATGACATAAGAAAATGTAGGGTTTAACCCTTAAAGATGGAGAGAAGACTTACAGCTTCCATGAAGCATGGTTTCCATGATTCATCAACATGAATCACGATTTTAATTCCAGCCTCTTGGGCTTCTGATTCACGACCACATTCTCAAAGGCAGGGACATCCGCCATTTTGTATCACGGGTGAAGCCAACAGGGTCCTATATATATTTCCATTCCATCTGTAGAATTTTTGCAGTTCCAATCTTATTTCTCCCCACCGGCTAATTATTTTATTACTTACATTTCATGTTTAATGTCACAATTTGATTATATTCTCTGATTGTAATAAAACCCCCAGAAGATGGGAGAAGAATTGAATTGAAGTATTGGCGTATAATTCTCATATTAAATAATGTAATTTTCCATAATAAGCTTCATCCTTAAGTGCATGTTATGAAAGCAGCAGAGTCACGTGGACGTTTTCTTAGGTCCTCAAAGAACTCTGACTTCTCTGTCCATGGAGACACGGTAAACAATTATCCTTCTGGATCCGCACCCATTTCCAGTTGAACTATTGAGCAACATTTTAGTTAAAAATTATAGCATAAACATATGAAATATGTGAAAGCAAACTTCCGCGACTACATCCAAAGCATTTACAAACACCTTGCTTCAAGGATCGGTCTAGTTCCCCAAATTTATATTGTTATTTTTTTAATACATGAAGAAGTCCATTTTGCATGGATGTGAATGTATTTTACTGCGTACAAATTGGAGCATGCTTTATTTTGTTATTGGAGTTAGAATATTAGATTTAACTCCTCCCAGAGCTGTTCCTACTGAAAACAGGAAGCATACTTAGGTACACTTCCTGCACAGGCTCGGTAGCGTTCTGTCTATTTTACTAAAGCAGCAAAATCTTTATATCTAAGCAAGACATCAGGGGTCTAGCCTTCTGGAACTAGAATGATGGACTTTAAAGCCCCGGTTGTAAGCTTACTTTACAAGAGTTAACTAGAAAGGAAGTTTGAAGTTTGTGTCTCGGAAAACATGTAACTTAACACGTGAATTTACTTATCTGCACACACTATTATGCTCAAAGTATGACTCAGTATTAAAGTAGCAACCACCTTGCTGATGATCGGCAGGCCCAGACTGGGTAGTTGGCACAAATCCCTTGCCTTACGGCAGATCCGGTAATTTAATGTGGTTTTAATGAGTGTAAGAGCCGGTGCCGCATGTACATCAATTAGTTACCGCTGGTCTTAAAGTGACAGGGCTGCATTTGTTCCCAAGTCCAGCCGCGGTGACCATTAATAAAATACTACAACATCATTAACAACAAATAGGGACCAAATCTGCACCAAGAAGACGGGGACCTCTATGTGCTGCAGCGGCTTTGGGGGCCTACATTGCTCCCCTATCTCATGGGGCGTATCTATCTATGTGGGGAAAAGACGAACTCACAGCCCTGATAGGACCATTGTTCAGCTTGAGCGAGTGTGTGATCGAACGTACAAGAGAAAGTACGACTAAACTCAACAAAACACTAGAAAAAAGTTTAAAAAAAACCAAACATATCAAGCGTAATTAATGAGTTAATAAACGATTATATAGCGGTAAAAGAGAACACTAATGTAAAGACAGCAACAGCACCATCTACTGGCAGGAGGGGAAACTGCATTTCCTTCTCCCACGATTTAGTTTTAGTAATAATTTTTTTTTTTTTTAAACAATGTAGCATATTCAATTGTCTGTAAAAATGTTAAAAATATTTAGGTTTTTTTAAAGTTATTTTAAGTTTTTTTTTCTTTTTATTTTGCCCAACAGGTTTTAAATGTTTAACACTAAATATAAAAATTGTAATATTAATATGTACACATGAAAGCGTTCCCTCTATCCTAGAAAAGAGAATTTATAAGGATATATATATTAAATTATAGTAAATAATAGTAAATTATAAGGAGAATATAATAACCCCCTCCCTTTTGCGTTCTACAAGCCATTTTCCTTGATGGTTTATCACCGTAAGGTGTCATAAAGGATCTCAAGATGTCAGAAATCACTGCTATTGTATCTTAGACCCACCAGCTAAATTCTATAGCTGTACACAATATCCTACATCAGTTCAATATGGAAGCTGAAGAGAAGTCTGACCAGCAGCCATACTGTTCATTGTATCTCTTGGAGAACCAGTTGGATGGCCAACATTTGCTCTTGGAGAAAATTACAAAAAACAAACCAAAAAATATAACACAAATTTTCATCCATGCAAATCTTTATTCATAAAATCACAGAGATATATCTTTGCTCGTCATTAAGCGGCAATATTTTTCTTGAAATAACTCCGTCAAAGATTGCATTTTTTTTAACTGCAGGTCATGTTATAGCCAGGTTTTAAATATGAAGAAGGGTACGAGGGAGCAGGGTGCACGCAAACTTCTTCTACGGCACATCCTTTGGCCACAATGTCAACGAAACAATCTGTAAGGGTTAAGAAATGGAATCCTGTGAGTGGAAGCTACAGATAATCCCTAAATCACTACAGAACCACGTCAATCTATGATGGTCATCTAAACAATGATTGTTGGATATGATGTCACTCTATGATGTAATATGTCTTCTGGTTTTATGACTACATTTCCCATTTCCTCGAAGAAATTTACCATTAATAGATGGATCAGCAAGTTTTTTCCGTGTTTTTATAGAAATGCAATATATCAGTTATTTCTATAATACTGGTAGAGTTTGTGATTAACCATTAACATTCCTCGCATCTACCGTTTTTCTGACCTCATCATAAGACAAATTCCCATTACGTCCCTGTTGTTATATCTTTAATACCGCCATAAAGAAAATTAACTGAAATTAGAACACTTACTTCCTTCAAGGATTCCACCAGAGAATGCGTAACATCTGGTTTGGGTGCCGGTGCATTTTGTGGTGCTTGGGGAGTCACTGCTGGTTCCGTTTTCATAAGCGGAAGGGCATTCCACCCCATTCTCGGTCAAATTCAGCGGAGGCACTAGTGTGAGAGCAAAAAGCGGAGGTCATGTAGAAAATGCCCCTGCTGAAGGCACAATCTCATTGCGTCTTATGCTGATAAGATCCTTACTTACAAAATGTGAAGATGTTAACCTAGTCTTAATTGGGGCAAGTTGAGGTTTTGACAACATAGAATCATAGAATTTGCCAGCAGATAAGACCCATTCGGCCCAGTCCAAGACAAAAGACTATACCCAGCTAACTCATTTTTCGTCCTACCATGATCGAAGTATGTTTTCCGTCACTACCAACTAATTTGGTTGAGAAAGACTCTGTTATAGGCGATGGCTTACTTATTATGTTTCCTCGGTTACATCCGTCCTCCTGGCAGCATCGAGCATTACTATACAGCAACAATGGTCCCAGCGACATGTTATAAGTAGCATAACACATGTTGGAATCAACTGCACAAGACTTTGTGATCTGAGAAAAATTCTGAGAACCTGGGAAAGGAAAACAGCAAAGTATTTTAGATGCCAAGTATATTTTGAGAAGGTAGAAACACTTGGTCTACAGAAAAGAAACACTAGGTTTACTGAGAAGAAATACTTGGTCTACTGAGAAGAAATACTTGGTCTACTGCGAAGGAACACTTGGTTTACAGAGAAGAAACACTTGGTCTACTGAAAAGAAACACTTGGTCTACTGAGAAGAAACGCTTGGTCTACTGAGAAGAAACACTTGGTCTACTGAGAAGAAACGCTTGGTCTACTGAGAAGAAACACTTGGTTTACAGAGAAGGAACACTTGGTCTTCTGAGAAGAAACGCTTGGTCTACTGAGAAGAAACACTTGGTCTACTGAGAAGGAACACTTGGTCTACTGAAAAGAAACACTTGGTCTACTGAGAAGGAACACTTGGTCTACCGAGAAGAAACATGGTCTTCCGAAGAGGAATAAATACTTAAGTGAAAATGGAATAAATCAGAATATTACCGTGTATTACGACAATCAAAGTACTGAGACAGCTGGAGACAGAGGGACCACAGTTTTCCAGTGGCCCAGAACACGTGTCCCCGTTTCTGTTTTCACATTTCTCACACATAAGACCATACCCTATGAAGAACAACAGACAAGATTGACAGCGATTGTAAACAACATTGTATGTATCGAAGACATTGTACAGATGAACTAAACCTAACCTTGTATTTCCAACTGGGAGGACATTTGTTTAGTCTACATTTATTACAATTTTTAGAATAAATTCCAGATTCTAACAACCCCACCAAAATAAAAAATATATATATATTGGTGTTAAAATTATGGTTAAAATAAAGGTTATCATTTAGCCATAAATATACTATATTGTGTCCAATAAAGAATGGCTTGGCGTGAGGATCCATCCAATGGGTAGATGAAGCTTGATTCTATACCAACCTCAAAATAAGAAATCGATCTGTTTTTTGCCTTAATTAACTGATTCTTTGGTTGTTGGAAAAGCCAGGCTTAAAAAAAATTAAACACAAAAAAATATAAGGAAACTCCCTTTCTTCCCATTATTAATTAACACTAAGGCTTCCAATTAAATATAAACCCAAACACCACCTTTGGAAATACGACTATCTCGCTGAACGTTCCTCCTTAAAGACCTATCTGTTGAACATTAATGGATGAAGGTCACCAATGAGTACCGATCCTCACCTGCTGCCAGTGAAATGGCCAAGAGGAAGATGCTGTTCCATGGGATACTCATGGTTCTAGATCGTTCCGTATTCCGACGCTTCTTCTCTGTGTTGCGTTCCCGTCGGAAGAATTGCATTTATAGGCAGATTTGGGGAAGAAGGGGGCGTCGCGCTCACACCTTAATATCAATATATTTCCACATCAAAGAGTGGGAAGCGGATGAAAAACAGGTCAAGTTGGCACATTGGTAACATTACCAAACAATCTACGTTAGATTTAGATAATCGTTGCAACAGAAATCAGCAAAACCACCTAAGCCGTTTCAGATCCGGCATTATTTACCAATAATATTTGCTTAATGGTGGAAGCAGTAATTATACGTATCAGTTAGATATTTACATACGTGATTTTGTAACAATGAATAGAGTTAAAAGTCTACTTGCTTATCTCCATCAGTGTTCTCAGCTACAATATTTTAATGGTGGATAAATGCGATGTATTATTCGACACAAAGAAATAATAATACAGACTCCAAGCTTTTTGTCTTTGATATTTCTATTCACACATATTGTGGGTTTGGTCGCCCCATGCTAAATTATCCTTGATGATATCACTACTCTGTACATAGTTTCTGGTGATGACATAATATTTAGGTTCTATGTCATATAAGTTTCTATTTATTTTATTTTTTTTCCTAGACTTCCTATTTTCTGTATTCCATATTTCCAATAATAAGAATAATAAAAGAAAAAAAATGTACAGTAGGAGGCTTTTATAATATAGATTTTATATTAGACAGGCCCGCATCTTGCAAACTGGGCGAATGCTTGGTGGGCCTTTGGCCGACATAACCCCGTGCTCAGCTGTGATCGGGATCAGGGTCAGAGCCAGGGTCACCCCAACCATCGCCAGCCCAGCCCTGGTCACGGAAGGTCCTTCCCCTTATGACCGCCATTTTAGAGACACATACCTTCTCACCCCCAGACCCCTATATTAGAAGACCCTACAATACCTTCCAATAGAATAGCTTAATCCATATTATAAGAAAACATTTGCAATGATGAGCAAATGTAGCCTCGTGATTTTGCCATGGGGTGCGAAACAAGGACCCCTTTTCAAGTGGTTAATCCTTTTTTGTTTTTTTTTAACAGAGTTTATGTTGTTTGGCGCCCACATCTGGCTAGTGCATCATCTTCTTGTTTTTTTTTGTTTTTTTTTGTTTTTTTTTTTGCAAACCATAAGTTTCAGGAAACATAATATTATTATATTATTTCTACATGATAGATGATTGTGTAACTTGAAATACTTGTCTGGTTGAAGGATGTCTAACCCTACTCTTGTGTAATGAAGCTCCATGTCCTATGACTATTATTGCGAAAAACACCCAAAGGGTTCATGTAAATGTTATCTTTTCCATAATTGAGAAACTTTTTAGGCTCAACTACCCTCAGGTGGGGGTTTATGTTCCATATGTCTGACGTGCACTCTCAAGGGACCGTTGACAATGTAGAGGAGAACCCAAAGGCAATGACCCTACGTCAACAGGATGTTTCAAATTTGGATACAAACCCTCAAAGATGGTGTCCCCATAAAGAATGCATCGTCTTGAGGTCCTGGCCAGACTTCTGGGCTAAGCACTCCTCCTACCACGCAGGTGCCTCATTAATGGCATCCAGAGAGGGCTTTAAATTTCAGGAGCATCTCAACGTCTCAGCCCAATCCCACTGGTTCAGCTCCACGATAAGCAACACAGCCATGTTAGGATGAGACAGGACCTACCAAGACGTAGTCGTACTTTGACGTAGGTCATAAGTAGATGATTTTCTGCCTGGTTTACATGCGAAATTAAGATAATTATTTACCGTTCCTGGATATAAATGCCTTTTTTTAAGGGGACGATGTTCTTTTGAGTGTTTAGGAACGCAAGTATTTTGTGAGAATCTTGTTATACCGTTAAGTAAAATAATTAAGTCTCGTGTATCGAGAAGTCTGTCTTTATCGTTACAATGTATTATAAAATAGCTACAACAAAGAAATAGCGCCAACCGTTGATTCTATGAATACAGTTTTTGTAAGATAGAATGGAACGACCGATACGAACGTGAACCCCAGAATTAATCGTAATATATTTTATTTAATTTGCTTTCAGAGAAAGAAGAGGAATAGGATTACTCCAGATCTCCGAATATTACTGAGATCGGTGACCGTGGAAACCTCTGGCCGGCCAATTGCGTTGCATGTGTCTAGGCTGGTATGCCATCGGAGGAGATACGGCAGCCAATAGGAATGAAGAAGAAAAACGTAAACAATAATGGCGAATTCTCACACCTCAAAACTTAAAGGTGCAGTTCCACTTAATTAATTAAACATTAATTACACTGTTTAGTAAGTTTCGCAAATCCTTATACTGTTTTCTCCCATGGTTTAATCACCTTTAAGCCTTTTCAGTTTCTCTGGAAACAACCAATCAGTGCCTGCCCTTCTGTCACATGACAATTAACTGTCCCTGACCAAAAATATGAATGAGGCAGTATTATATGCGATTCAAGAATCTTTTCATGGAAGGGTTTGGATTATTCAAGAATAGCAGGAACTGGGTTTTTAGGTAAATCAATTTTTTATTGTTTTAACATGTCAAAAGAAGAAGGGTACAGGAAGAAAAGGGGTAAGAGGGAGAGCAACATCAGAGTTGATGATCCAGCATGATACAGTCCGGTATGATACATACAGCCATTGTGTGACAGAAGATGGACACGAACATAGGTCATAGATGTGACCATTACAGGAGGATGCGACGTTCTGCAGTGCACCGTGACCCGCCTGGTGTGACAACATTACAATTCGGTACACTACAGTCAACCACGATGTTACATAATCAATAGGTACAGGTAGTGTCATAACATGAGGATGTCGCGGGTGAAACTGCATGGTGCGCTAGTGTCCGAAATTAATGAAGATTGGTGCAGTACATACAGGCACAATGTGACACAAAATGAGCCGGACCATCAGTAACAGGCGTAACGTTCTGTGGAGCACTGCGATTCATGAGGTGAAAGGACTAGATCCAGCGGAATACGTTGCTGGAAAAAAAAGGGAGGGTAAACACATCAGGTGGGATTATGGGGGATAGACAACGAAGTCCGGGCGGTAGGTGGGAACCAGCCATGCGCTATCGGATGCATTCAGGGAGAAATTGGGTTTTTGCTTTCTAGAAAACTGTTTAAAGCTTTTTTTAAACCCCACCCAACTCATTTTTAACAACCACTAAAAATGAGTGCTTTAGGTGAGTGTCTAGTCCCCAAGTCCTGGAGTCCTGAAGTCCTGGAGTGCCGGAGGTCGCCTTTGCCTGGCTTAATAGTGATGAGTGGTTTCACGGCAGGTTATGATCTCGAGAGGAGTAGACGAGGTACAAGCACTTGGCGTGGCGCATCCTTGATATGATGCGTTGGTTAAAGTATCTGTGAGGAGAAGTGGGAGATATTAGTACTTGCTGTTACTCAGATGAGTTAAAGGGATATACAGTAATATAACCCCCCAGCACTGTATACAGTAATATACCCCAGCGCTGTATACAGTAATAACCCCCAGTTCTGTATACAGTATTATAACCCCAGCACTGTATACAGTTATTTAACCCCCAGCGCTGTATACAGTAATATAACCCCCAGCGCTGCATACAGTAATATAACCCCCCAGCACTGTATACAGTAATATAACCCCCCAGCGCTGTATACAGTAATATAACCCCCAGCACTGTATACAGTAATATAACCCCCAGCTCTGTATACAGTAATAACCCCCAGTGCTGTATACAGTAATATAACCCCCAGCGCTGTATACAGTAATATAACCCCCAGCTCTGTATACAGTAATAACCCCCAGCGCTGTATACAGTAATATAACCCCCAGCGCTGTATACAGTAATATAACCCCCAGCTCTGTATACAGTAATATAACCCAAATAATAAAACATTTGGTGGGAGTCTCCGATTGGACGGTTCACTTGTACATTCTGGCCTGGCTTGAGCAAACGTGCGTACGAACATAAACATTGTAACAGCATCCAAGAAAAATAAGGGGCAGACTTACGTCCATTATCCGCATAGGTCAGCCCAGAATATTGGAAGCATTTGGTTTCCAAACCGGTACATTTCATTTCTCCAGCTGGGGTGCACCCATCCAGCCCGTCTTTAAAGCAAAACGGGCAAACAACTCCGTTTTCTGTTAAGTTCCTTGAATAAGCTGCAAAGTAACGAGAACAAAAATACTTTTAGAAATACGGTTATTGATGATTTTGTTCAATTTGAATATCTTAGTAAACCTAAATATAGAGAGGATACTAAATTACGGTTAAATAGCTAATGTCCATTGGATGGGGGTCTTCATCAGGGTAGCTAAAGAAGAGACCTGTAGAAGATAACTGGCTTCCATACAGAGAGTTCTGCCATGAGGACCTTATGTGCACATCGTGGCCGAATACATTGATGTAGGATAAAGGTTTCAGCCTGAATTTCATGAAGTGCATCATCAGAGATCAGTATACCATAACTAAAAAAGTGAAGCCAAAGTTTAGGAGCCAGGTCTACTGAGCTCCTTGGGATCTTGGGTCTACTCCCGCTATGTATGGAGGTTCTTTTGAAAACCATCAAATCTTTGAGTACGCACTTCATAATACACAACGTCTACTTCTCTCATCGACCCGTGGCCAAGATGTCCCATTCATGCCAAGAAACCCCATCGATATTTTACTCACTGTCTGGGATATCGTTGTTGCAGTTGTCCGTGTTGCAGATTTCGGAAGATTGAGCCTCGTAGGAGTCATTGTACGTCATGGTATAATTAAAAAGATCATCGGTTCCCATCCCGCAAGCCTTTAAAACTAACGTAAAATTATTTCCACCTGAGGGACAAAAAAATGAGATTTTTAACATAAAAAAACAATTTTCAATCCTACTCTGAAGTCAGAAGCTGCGTAATCATAAATATTTCTTAGGGATTTGATGAGAAGAGAGCATTCTAAAGGACGGCACCTCTTTAGACAGAAATATAATGTTTGGTGCCCAAAGAAGTGGGCAGGGAAATGTGTAACCAATAAAAGCATGATGGATATGGAGGCTGATTGACCTCAGGTGTCTAGTCTCTACTGATACATCTAATAAAATGCTATCTTACATAATGACTTATATACACATTGACTTACTCTCGATGACCACCAATACAGCACTCACGCAGTTCTCAACGTCGTCGTTACAAGCAACTGGAGAACCCTGGCAGTTGGTCCCGTTGTAGGAAACACACGTGTTACAAGTCAACGAGCTGCCTGGAAAAGAAAAAAGAAATAAATTCTATCGATGGAACAACAACGATACCTATTCGACCTATACATTTAGGATGTCATCGTCACGCTACAATACAAATGATCCTCACCTGCTGTGATGGCAAAGGAGAAGACAACGATGCTTAAGAAGACTTTCATCGTGATGGTGAATCTCCACGTTGGTGCCAGATCTGATCTCGAGTCCCTCAACTTATTTCTTTTTATAGACTTCTTAGAGGAGGGCAAATAGGTCACGCTGGCACATTAACTTATATAATATCCGTCATACGTGGAATGAGGAAAACAAATTTAAACTGACGTGATAAGACAAACCGCTCCAAAGTGTCAACATAGCCTACCGAAGGCCTATATTTACATCGACATCAGCCAAGGAAAACAGACGTATGTGAATAAAGATCTCATTGTACTCGCATTACTTTTGAAATCACGAATCCAGGAATGGGGTAAAGACCAACATAAATATTAATTTATTATAATCAAATTAGGAGCACCTAACTGTGCTGGGAAACGGCTTCCATTAGACTGCTATGTAATATTGCATCAGAGGTATCAGAGGATTATTAGGGACAGTGCAAAGGGTGCGGGTATAATTACTTCAGCTAGGAATGTTTTAATAGTTAATAGACGTCTGCATTTGGATTCGTGCAAACGTCATTTCTAAGTTTTGCCTAATTCTTGCATTTGCACAACTCTCTGAACACGAGAAGGTTCCGCCCACCAAAAGCGGAGGGGTGGTCTCATTGGTTATGGCTGTGATTGATGGTTTCAGTAGCTTGTTGAGTTTTTTTTCTTAACATTTTTTACACGGGCCAATCAGCGCTTATGTACCCAGTGCAGTTATTTCGTCTAATAACATTACAGCTGGGTTGTCATGGATACTGACCTTTCCTTCCAGCACCAGGTTACTTGTCTCCTCTGAGCCAATCAGTATCTCTATGGGACATATGTCAGTTTTCCTAAGCTAGGGAATGTTTCTCAGCCTATCAGGGGAGAGGGTCTAGGAAGAAACTTCTGGAAGAGCAGAGCTAAGCAGGGGAGTGAAGGAGAAAGAGAGACAGACTGTCCTCCCTGTAAGTAGGCCTGAAATAAGCCTGCTGCCTTTAGTGTGTGTACTGCTGACATCCAAGCAGTACATTGAAGTAGAAGTGTGCAGCGAATACAGCATGGTGCTGTATGTTCCTGAGTGAGTGTGAGAGACTGCAAGTACCCAGAGCGTCCAAGTCCTGCATCCTGTACCAGTGAGGTGAAAGCAGAGCTGCAGACAGACATCTGTGTGGGAAGACAGTCATTACTCTCAGCCAGGAGGTTAAAGGGGCAGCATCCCAGAGCTGCCTGAAGACACCAAGGAGAGGTACTTCACTAATATATATCAACATATCTATATACTTTTCTCCCCGAGTAGCGCTACCTGCATCAAGGGCCCCAACACAGGGACATCTGGGTGGGAAGAACACCTACATTTGGGGTGGGGGAGCTGGTGTTGGCAGTTATCTGTGTTATATATTCTCAGGACTGTGCACCCACTGCTAGAACTGAACTGCATAGGCACAGCAGCTGGGTCCTTATATTATAATACCAGTTTATTTCAATATAGTCTATAAATAATTTGCATTTTAGTTGTGTGTATTATTTTCTTGTGCGGAAGGGGCCATTTCTCAGTGGGTGGGTTCCCCTACTCAACATAGTACAACTCACTGAGTGGAGGCACTGCATAAAGAAAGAAGATGTCCCGATCTCCCAACAATTGCGGAGGCGCAGGTTTCCCGTCACCAGCGCCACTGAAATATGTAACTACCAGCCTGACAGCGGAGCAAGGTAAAAAAAAAAGGGTTACACTTCTGAAGGGGAGGAACACGTATATAAGCCTGCGGACGCCATTTTAATTCAGTAATGTCCATAAATAGATGAGAGTTAAACTCGGCTGAGGATCATCTCCCGTACTAAAGGTAGTGCAAGTATTCTATCGAAACCCAACACAGGAACAGTAATTATTACCTTATAACAGTATTAAGGATGGTACAAAGGGTGTTGGATATAATTCTTCCAGCTATAGAGGTTATAATAGTTCATACAAAGCTCAATTTTAGTGGGCTTTGCCTAAATCGTGCATTTCTACAAATCTTGGTAAACGAGGAGAGACCCACCAATGAAACAAGTGACAAGGAACGTTAAACCTCTGAATATTCATTAGGATTCGTTCATTCGTTTGTTCATTTTGGCGCCATTACAACCCATCATGGTGCTTCTTCAGCAGAGGAAGTGGGAGGAGACTGTGTCTAGGAGGGTACAGTGTACACGGTCTAATTGGATTTGGCTGTGATAGACGGTTCCAACAGCCTGAGGGGATTGGTTACTTACTCTGACCAATCAGCATTTCCAAGGGGAAGGGACAAGCATTGAGGTATAAGCTTGGTGACGCCATTTTAACTTAGTAGCAGCCAGTAGTGTAAAAGCAGGGGGTTGTACATGTGCTATGTGTCCAAGTGACCCTTCAGCTATACCTCTTATGTCCACCAGAGGCAGCTCCACCATTGCACTTTCTCTGTGGCTGCCAAAGAAGTCAGGTTTGTTTTGTTCCTGCGTTGTGTTGACAATCAAAGGAGCAGCAGACTCTTCACTCCATGTCCTCTGAGGAGTACACTGAGGTGTTCAACCCATTGGGCTGATGGTAATGGGCATTAATGGGGCAGGTAATGGTCCACATTCTCTGTGGCTGCCAAAGTCAGTTTTGTTCCTAGGTTGTGTTGACAATAAAAGCAGCAACAGCAGGCTCTTCACTCCATGTCCTCTGAGCAGAACATTGGGGTGTCCAACTCATTCAGTCCTATAGGACGTGGCTGGATGTGTCTGTCTGCCAGTGCCCTAGTGCTGCTGCCGCTACGTCTCCTTCTTTACTCTGAGGGATCATTCCATACAAATTGTGTAATTGTTTGGGAAATTCAGTCCCATAGCACACTCATGGATGTGTCTATCCATTGGTGTCGTGCTGCTGCTGGTGGTCCTGAAATACAAAATCTGTATCTCTTCCTAAGCCCTAAGCTGCTGTAAGTAAAAGGTGGATCCAGGAGGTGACAGAGAGGCCCCCCCCATTGAAAATATTGATCCTAATTCTATTTCTGAATGAACAAAACACTTCAACCTTCATCCAAACCAAAAGGGCCAGGAAACAAATGTTGTTCAAGAAACACAGAGACGTTGTTCTTCTTCTTCAGAACCTTGTTATATCGTTAAGTAAAATAATTAAGACTCGTGTATCGAGAAGTTTGTCTTTATTGTTACAATGTATTCGAAAATTACTACATTGTTCTAAACAAAACGCCACAACAAAGAAATAGCCCCAACCGTTCATTTTATGAATACAGTTTTTGTAAGATAGAAAAGAATGACCGATACGAACGTGATCATCAGAATTAATCGTAATATATTTTATTTCACTTGCTTTAAGAGAAAGGAGAGGAATAGGATTACTGCAGATATCGGTGACCATGGAAACCTCTGGCCGGCCATTTGCATTGGATGTGTCTAGGCTGGTGTGAATGAGACAATATTATATGTGACTCAAGAATTATGGGTGGGAATTATGTTTGGGGCATTTTACCATACTAGGAATGGGGTTTATAATGGTGCATCCTCTTCTCTTGAAAGGTACCCATAAAAAAAGTGGTGCTCTAGGTAAGTGCCCCAAGTCATGGACCTTATACTAAGCCGAGTGCCAGAGGTTGCCTATCCCTGGTTTAAGAGTTATTAGCTGCAGGTTACGGTGGTGCCAGGAATGGGTGTTGCAGATGTGGAACAAGCACTTGGTGTTGCACAACCTTGATATGATGCATTGATAAAACCTTCTGCAAAGAGAGGAAACCCGACATCTGTTATCACGGCATGCACATTTAAAATAAATGAAAAAAACCCCCTGAATTATTAGAAAAGAATAGGTGATAAATATGAATTTGGTGGCTACAATAAAATGTTGAGCTCGTCTCTAGAAGAAAACGTTTAGTTTCCACTCCTTTTGCTTCTTACTCGTGATCCGGAGTACACAGGATGCCCACTGTGGCCCACAAGAGAACAATGATATATTTACCTTGGACATTGCCCTTGACCTGATCTAGGGCAGCGCATCCCAGCTACCCCGCTATGGGGCTATGGTGTCACATCCCGGCGCTCCATGACTTAAAAGCACAAAGCACCTTCTAAATGATCTGTTATGGCAGTGCTAATAAAGTCTGTTCTTCCATAGACTTCTATTAGCCAGAGTGTTCAGCTGGGTGATTAAGACTGAGTCATTCTATTGTCCCCCACAGGCAGTATGATAAGGAGTCGGGGGGTTTGTCTAATAGATTGGAGCTCAGAAAACATTAAATTATGGGGCAAACTGTTTAAAAAAACATAGCACAATATTTATATAGATACATTGGATTGGAGTCCGCCACAAATAGAAGACCACTTGTACATGCTGACTTGACTTGAGTAAACGTTCTTTGGCATTTGTATATGAAGACAGACATTGTGACTCAAAGAAAAAGAGGGGCACTTACTGTTATTCTGGTAGATATTCCCAGTATGTTGGATGCATTTGGTCTCCAAACCGGTACATTTCATTTCTCCATCAGACGTGCACATATCCAGCCCTTTTTTAAAGCAAAAGGGGCAAACAACCCCATTTTCTGTCAAGTTCCTTGGAGGAACTACAAAGAAATGAGAAGAAAATTACATTTGGAAATACAGCGATACTGACACAAAATTCCAATAGTTGGGATTGGAATGGATTTGATTTTTCTGTTGATAATTAATCCTTCGAAAAGCAGATTTTGTTAAAATTTAATATGGCGGTCCACTCTGACCTAAATATATAGGCCATACTCAAGTCCAGTTGAGTAGCTCATCTCCTTTGGCTGGAGGTCTGTATTTCAGGATAGCTAAAGTAGAGATCTGAAGAAGATGAGTGGTTCTTGTTCACAGAGTTTTGCCATTAGGCCCTTCTGTCCACGTCATGGCCAGATCAAGTTATATGGGATAGAGGATTCACCATGAATTTTTCCAGGAGCCACCAACCTGTTCATCATCAGAGGTCGGCTACTCTGGTACTGCGGGGTTCTTGGGAATGACAGTTCTTTCTAGTGTTCCCAACACATAACTCATTGACCCAAGATGTCCTACTAATGTCAGGACTGTCCATATGTGCAACAAAACCTGATCTACTCACCTTCTGGGATATTGCTGTTGCAATTGTCTGTTTCACATGTTTCAGCACCAGCAGCCATGTGGGTGTCGTCGATGGTGACGGTATAACTATAATTACTAAAAGATATTATGGCACAAGACTTTACAACCATCAAATAACTGCCTTCTCCTGTGGGGGGAAAATGGGATTAACGAACCATAGTAACGTAGTAATTTAGGTTAAAAAAGACAGAAGACCACTCAGCTCAACCTGGCTGCTGTTCCAGAAGAAGCCGATGGGCCATATTTAAATTTTTTAAGCATATTTGTTCTAAAAAGCATTTTTCCTCCTACTCTGAATTCTGAAGCCAAGTTCTTTCAGGAGAGATAGACCTTGTCTGCTTATATTGAGAAGTAACTAAATCTCGAAATATTAGGTAGATTAAGTCATTTGATGAAAATCGAGTATTCTAAAACATCACATTATTGTCTTTTTTAATATAGTGCCATTATAATTCACAGCTCTGTACAAATTGCAGTGTTTGAGGTTGTTTTAAAGCTTTTCAGGACTATCACTCATGTGGATTAACGAGAAGATAGACCGATGGGTAAAACGTTAAATGCATAACCTATGAAAGTATGACGGATACCGACCGAGACTGACTGACCTCAGGAGTCTGTACTGATTCACCAAACAATATTACAGAACGAATAACATACAACTGCACTTACTGGAGGTGCCCGCCACGAATAAACGGGCACAGCTCTTAACGGAGGCATCACATAAAACGGGAGACCCCGGGCAGTTGGTTCCATCGTGGGTGATACAGTTCTCGCAAGTCAAGCAGGTACCTGATAAAAGGAAAAAATGGAAAAGATGCGAAATGTCAATAACATTAACAGGGCCGTTCCATTAATTGCCCTCTTTAGAACGTTAAGAAAGTAAATTTTAGTAAATGTGACATTGTATTGGTTCTTCGCAAGGTTCAATCCCATAAAAACAGCACGGAAAGTTTGAAGAAGCTCCTACAGCTTCTATGTGTTATGGTCTAGCTGCTTTTCTGCTGCATTGCTGGAGGCTTACAGCCTGGCTGGGTTGCCATGGCTACACTCCTGTCACTCCTGTGACTCAGCCCATTGTCCAGCCCACAGCCAGCCCCTTTTGGCTATTTAAGCAGCTAAACTTTACTTCCTCCTTGCCCTTGTGTTGTTTCTGGCTGCAAGTGCTATTCCTGTGTTCCTGTGTTCCTGTGTTCCTGTGTTCCTGTGTTCCTGTGTTCCTGTGTTCCTGTGTTCCTGTGTTCCTGTGTTCCTGTGTTCCTGAATTCCTGTGTATGACCTGGCTTTCTCTGACGTCCATCCCGGCTCCTGATTCCTGGCTTGTTCCTGACTTCGCTTATCTCTGTATTCCTTACCTCGGCTTGTCTGAGTACCTGTCTTGGTTCCTGACCCCAGCTTGTGTTTTGGTATATGCTTTTGGATCACGATTTGACTTTGTTCACTATTGTCATTACAATAAAGGTGATTGCATTTTACGTTTTGTGTCTGTCTGGTTCCTGGTACCTAACACTATGCCGGCGTCCTATCAGTGCCCGTGCTTGCTGGATTCGACATTCAACAGAAGTTGGAATGGTATTGGAATTTACATATAAAAGAATTAGATTTGAAGAAAAAAAAGAGATGACACTTGAAAGATTAGAGGAACCCCAAAAATGGATTATTTCATAAACAATAGCTTCGGCAAAAGTATATAGAAAGTTATGGATTTTATAATATAACAAAAATGATCAACGATACGGGCTTAATTTCTACATTTAGAATGATCCTCACCTGCTGTGATGGTAAAAGAGAAGATGACGATGATGCTTAAGAAGGCTTTCATCGTGATGGTGGATCTCTGCGTTGGTGCTAGATCTGATCTCGAGTGCCTTGACTTATTTCTTTTATAGCCATCTAAGAGGTGGGCAACTAGGTCATGATTATCACATTAACTTATATAATATCCGTCATACGTGGAATTAGGAAACGTAAAGTAGCATGACGATCCCAACTACTCTACCATGCCAACGTGAAGGCCTATAATTACATCAAAGATACCACATTTACATAACTAAAAAAGAAAACCTCTCATTACTTTCATCACATTTCAAATTGTGAACTCAGAAAAGGATAGAGACTGAAATAAATATGTAATCATGGACTAATTAAGATCTCATAACTGAGCTGGCAGACGTCCTCCATTAGACTACCCTACGTAGTGAATGCATTTCAAATGTAATATCGAAAGGCATCGGGATATTGTTCAGGATAGCACAAGGGGCGCGGGGTGTAATAAGTTCAGCTATAAAAGTTAGCAAAAAAGCCCCAAAAACAGAAGAACAGAAGACGCTCAATAGATTGTCCAATGTTTCAGTGGTCCATGTGTGATAAACTAGAGTCAAAGACAGTCCAAAGTAGTCAATCACTAATAAAAAAAAATTGGCAAATGTAGAAAAAAGATTTTTTAGTTGTTTTTTTAATGAAGACATCAGATATGCGGATGTAAATAATAAAAATAGAATTATTATTACTATTATTATTAATACTACTACTAATAATAATAAAAAATAGAAAAAAGTGCAGACTCTCTACAACAAATATTGAAGGGATGCCTAATTAATGTTAAATGTATAAAAATAATATAAAATATTACAAAGAACCCCATTAACTAAACAGCAATTATCCACCTTAGCGATATCCATGTAGTAAAGTATGGCACCTATATACGGTTGGTACAAATGGGCCATTTAATAATTAGTTCCGCTAGGAATGTTTTAATAGTTAATAGACGTCTGCATTCGGATTCGTGCAAACTTCATTTTTAACAAGTTTAGCCTGTTGAGTTTTTTTTCTTTACATTTTTTACACCTGCCAATCAGCATTTACGTAGGGGAGGAACAAGTATATAAGACTGCGGACGCCATTTTCACAGATGAGAGATAAACTCGGCTGAGGATCATCTCCCGTACTAAAGGTAGTGCAAGTATTCTATTGAAACCCAACACAGTAACGGTAATGATAACCTTATAACAGGGTTATTGGCCACAAATGTGGTGGGATTGCACCAGATGCAGCTCCACCATTGCGTATTATCTGTGGCTGGCGAAGAAGTCAGGTTTGTTTTGTTCCTGGTGTGACATTCATGTAGGATTGGTGGTGGAAGGGAGGTATGTTTCTCCTAGATTCCTTTCCTATGTGAAGTAACACCTGAGACTTCCACCTGCTAGGTGATTAATTAAGGTGAATGAGAGGGCGGATATAAAAGGGAAGCCAGGAGGGCAGGGAGCTCTCTGGCTGAGGACACAGAAAGCCTGTCTGTGGAAGAGACATGTGAGTAAAGGTTGCTGGACTTATTATTGTTAAGTTGGCAGAGAGAAGCTCTCCAGCTGGTAGTGAGGGACATCCCTTGTATAGTAAGTGCTGGACAGGCAAGGTTTTCTTTTGTTGCTGTGTTATATTTTTGTCTTTGCAACCTTTCCAATAAACCTGACCCCGTGTCAGATTGCACAAACCTACTGCTGTTTGCCTGGTGAATGAAGACGGGGACTTGTCCCTTGTCCTCAGCGAGTGGCGATCCCAGACCTACCTCACACTGAGTTGTGTTGAAGCAGCAGCAGGCTCTTTGCCCCATGTCCTCTGAGCAGAACATTGAGGTGTCCAACCCATTGGGCTGATGGTAATGGACATTAATGGGGCAGGTAATGGTGGTCCCGAAGCTGAGGGACATGACTGAGAATTCAGTCCTATAACCCGTGGCTGGATGTGTCTGTCTGCCAGTGCCTGCCCTTCTTTACTCTGAGGGATCAATTCATATGAATTGTCTAATTTTTGGGGTAATTCAGTTGTATTATTGTATCGTTACACTGTATAATAAAATGCCTACATTATTCTAAACAAAACACCACAACAAAGAAATAGCACCAATTGTTTATTTTATGAATACAGTTTTTGTAAGATACAATAGAATGACCGATACAAATTAATCGCAATATATTTTATTTATTTGCTTTAAGAGAAAGAAAAGGAATAGGATTACTCCAGATCTCTGAATATTACTGAGATATCGGTGAATGTAGGCGTTGGAAACCTCTGGCCGGCCAATTGCGTTGTACGTGTCTAGGCTGGTAAACCATCAGAGGTGATACAGGAGCCAATAGGAATGAAGAAGAAAAACCTAATCGCTTTATCAGTTTCCATGGAAACAACCTATCGGTGCCTGCCCTTGTGTCACATGTCATTCAACTGTTCCTGGCCAAAAATATGAATGAGACGATATTATACGTGATTCAAGAGGAATGGGGTTTCTAATGGTGCATTAGTGTAAATTCAGTAGAGTAGGTGAACAGAACCTTTTAAAATGGGTGGAGCTTTCATTGAGCCCCACCCTCTTCATCTTCAAAAGTACCCCTAAAAAAAGTGGTGCTCTAGGCAAGTGCCCCAAGTCATGGACCTTATACTAAGCCGAGTGCCAGAGGTTGCCTATCCCTGGTTTAAGAGTTATTAGCTGCAGGTTATGGTGGTGCCAGGAATGGGTGTTGCAGATGTGGAACAAGCACTTGGTGTTGCACAACCTTGATATGATGCATCGATAAAGCCTTCTGCAAAGAGAGAAAACCCAACATCTGTTATCACGGCATGCACATTTAAAATAAATGAAAAAAACCCTGAATTTATTAGAAAAGAATAGGTGATAAATATTAATTTGGTGGCTACAATAAAATGTTGAGCTTGTCTCTAGAAGAAAACGTTTAGTTTCCACTCCTTTTGCTTCTTGCTCGTGATCCGGAGTACACAGGATGCCCACTGTGGCCCACAAGAGAACAATGATATATTTACCTTGGACATTGCCCTTGACCAGATCTAGGGCAGCGCATCCCAGCTACCCCGCTATGGGGCTATGGTGTCACATCCCGGCGCTCCATGACTTAAAAGCACAAAGCACCTTCTAAATGATCTGTTATGGCAGTGCTAATAAAGTCTGTTCTTCCATAGACTTCTATTAGCCAGAGTGTTCAGCTGGGTGATTAAGACTGAGTCATTCTATTGTCCCCCACAGGCAGTATGATAAGGAGTCGGGGGGTTTGTCTAATAGATTGGGGCTCAGATAACTCATAGAGATAACTCATAGAAATGTCTAATATGTAGCTGCCTGAAAACATTCAATTATGGGGCAAACTGTTTCAAAAAACATAACAGCACAATATTTATATAGATACATTGGATTGGAGTCCGCCACGAATAGAAGATCACTTGTAGATGCTGACTTGACTTGAGCAAACGTTCTTTGGCATTTGTATATGAAGACAGACATTGTGACACAAAGGATAAGAGGAGCACTTACTATTATTCTGGTAGACCTTCCCAGTATATCTGATGCATTTGGTCTCCAAACCGGTACATTTCATTTCTCCATTAGACGTGCACATATCCAGCCCGTCTTTAAAGCAAAAGGGGCAACCAACCCCATTTTCTGTCAAGTTCCTTGGAGGAACTACAAAGAAATGAGAAGAAAATTACATTTGGAAATACAGCGATACTGACACAAAATTCCAATAGTTGGGATTTGAATGGATTTGATTTTTCTGTTGATAACTGATCATTCGAAGAGCAGATTTTGTTAAAATTGAATATGGCGGTCCACTCTGACCTAAATATATAGACTGTACTCAAGTCCAGTTGAGTAACTCTTCTTCTTTGGATGGAGGTCTGTATTTCAGGATAGTTAAAGTAGAGATCTGAAGAACACGAGTGGTTCCTGTTCACAGAGTTTTGCTATTAGGCCCTTCTGTCCACGTCATGGCCAGATCAAGTTATATGGGATAGAGGATTCACCATGAATTTTTCCAGGAGCCACCAACCTGTTCATCATCAGAGGTCGGCTTCTCTGGCACTGCGGGGTTCTTGGGAATGACAGTTCTTTCTAGTGTTCCCAGCACATAACTCATTGACCCAAGATGTCCTACTAATGTCAGGACTGTCCATATGTGCAACAAAACCTGATCTACTCACCTTCTGGGATATTGCTGTTGCAATTGTCTGTTTCACAGGTTTCAGCAGCAACAACCACGTGGGTGTCGTCGATGGTGACGGTATAACTATAACTACTAAAAAATATTACGGCACAAGACTTTACAACCGTCGAATGCCTGCCTGCTCCTGCGGGGGAAAAATGGGATTAACGAACCATAGTAACGTAGTCATTTAGGTTAAAAAAAGACAGAAGACCACTAAGCTCAACCTGGCTGCTGTTCCAGAAGAAGCTGATGGGCCATATTTATATTTTTTAAGCATATTTGTTCTAAAAAGCATTTTTCCTCCTACTCTGAATTCCAGAGCCAAGTTCTTTCAGGAGAGATAGACCTTGTCTGCTTATATTGAGAAGTAACTAAATCTCGAAATATTTGGTAGATTAAGTCATCATTATTGGGGTTTTTTTTTATATAGTGCCATTATATTTCACAGCGCTGTACAAATTGCAGTGTTTGAGGTTGTTTTAAAGCTTTTCAGGACTATCACTCATGTGGATTAAGGAGAAGATAGACCGATCAATGACCAAATGGGTAAAACATGAAATGCATAACCTATGAAAGTATGAGGGGTACAGAGACTGACTGACCTCAGGAGTCTGTACTGATTCACCAAACAATATTACAGAATGAATAACATACAACTGCACTTACTGGAGGTGATCTCCACGAATAAATGGGCACAGCTCTTAACGGAGGCGTCACATGAAACGGGAGACCCCTGGCAGTTGGTCCCATCGTGGGTGGTACAGTTCTCGCAACTCAAGCAGGTACCTGATAAAAGGAAAAAGATCCGAAATGTCAGTAACATTAACAGGGCCGTTCCATTAATTGCCCTATTTAGAACTTTAAGAAAGTAAATTTTTGTAAATGTGACATTTTATTGGTTCTTCGCAAGGTTCAATCCCATAAAAACAGCACGGAAACTTTGAAGAAGCTCCTACAGCTTCTATGCCGGCGTCCTATCAGTGCCCGTGCTTGCATCACATGACAATTAAGTATCACAGACAAAAATATGAGTAAGAACTGGATTCGACATTCAACAGAAGTTGGAATGATGTTGGAATTTACATACAAATGAAGAAAAAAAAGATGACACTTGAAAGATTAGAGGAACCCCAAAAATTGATTCTTTCGTAAACAACAACTTCGGCAAAAGTATATAGAAAGTTATGGATTTAAAAAAATTATCAACGATACGGGTTTAATTTCTACATTTAGAATGATCCTCACCTGCTGTGATGGTAAAAGAGAAGATGACGCCGATGCTTAAGAAGGCTTTCATCGTGATGGTGGATCTCCGCGTTGGTGCTAGATCTGATCTCGAGTCCCTTGACTTATTTCTTTTATAGCCTTCTCAGAGGAGGGCAACTAGGTCATGATTATCACATTAACTTATATAATATCCGTCATACGTGGAATTAGGAAACGTAAAGTAGCATGACGATCCCAACTACTCTACCATGCCAACGTGAAGGCCTATAATTACATCAAAGATACCACATTTACATAACTAAAAAAGAAAACCTCATTACTTTCATCACATTTCAAATTATGAACCCAGAAAAGGGCAGAGACTGAAATAAATATGTAATTATGGACTAATTAAGATCTCATAACTGGGCTGGCAGACGTCATCCATTAAACTACCCTACGTAGCGTCCTTAATACATTTCAAATGTAATATTACGCCAGAGGCATCAGGATATTGTTCAGGACAGCACAAGGGGCGCGGGGTGTAATAAGTTCAGCTAAAAAACCACAGTGTCCGTGTTACAAGTAAACCCCCATGAAAGAAAAGAAAGTTAACTAGATGTTCCAGCAAGTCAACTAATGTCTCAGTGGTCTACACGTGATAAATTAGAGTCAGATAGTCCAAAGTATTCAATCAATAAGAAAGTGATGGCAAATGTTGAATTTTTTGTTTTTTTTTAATAAAAACATTAGATATGCTGAATAATAATATTAACAATAACTAAAAATAACTACAAATTAATAATAATAATGCAGAATCTCTACAACAAATATTAAAAGGATACCTATGAAATGTATATAAATTATTTAAAACATTACAAAGAACCCCATTAACTAAAAAGCCATTATCCACCTTAGAGATATCCATGTGGTAAAGTATGGCACAGATAAAGCCCTCTCTTTGAAATATGGTTGGTACAAACGGGCCATTGGTCAAAAGAAGGGAAAAAAGGAAAATACTCTCACAGTGATGAGCTCCCAGCTCTTCCCACGTTACTAATTAATTAATATCTAAGTCTCTTAGTTCTAGTGATTAAGGATATAGTCTAGAAACGTCACACAAAATATACTAATGAATGAACTATGATGAGCTTAGCCCAAGACTACAGAAGACCGAATTTGGCCTTGGCCCAGTGAAGGAAACACCAGATCCTCTTGATGTTTTGTGTTGACGACATGGACAATCTTGCCCCAACATAATTACTCTTTCAAAAGTGAACCTTCATTTGGCGGCCAGTTACTTGGAAACATGAATTGAGCCAAAGTGGCCACCTAGAAGAAGGTCTTCTTCTGAAATATACTAAATAGCGTATTTACATTTTGTGACCGATGAGATTTTGGCAACAAAACGTTATAACTGGGAAAAAAGGCATCATTTGAGAAACTTTTTAGTTCCATCATCTCCACGATCATCACAGGATGGCCGCCATCCAGCTGCTGGAGCAAAATGTTTCTCCGTAGCCAATGATTTTATAATATTATGTAACATATAGGTCACGTCGGCATATTGGGAATGGGATTACGTAAAGGCCAAGTTGGCAGAGGAGTGCCTGGGTAATCCTCCTCTTCTAATAGAGACACGATTTTGTAAACACTGGAGGAAGGTAGAACGTGGGCAAGACCTCTGACCACTAATTACTCCAAAAACACAAGTAACCTAGATTCACGTCAGAGCGGAAAGTTTTAAACCGTACCTACAGGTACACAGTGTCCTGTCCGTAGTGTAGTTAGTTCATGACAAACTGGTGCTGGGTTCTGATACGCTTTATTTTTTGTTTATTTTCCCTCCCCATTCCACAGTAAAACCCATTTAGCAATGCCCTACATTTGACTCCCTTAACCACACAGGAAAAGCATACAGCTGGAACGTGCTCATCATCCTTGGGAATTTCTTTTGTTTTTATTTGCATTTTATTGGGGTGGATACATTACCGGTATTTGCAGAAAGACACAATGCAAAAAATGGAAGTCCGACGTGGGGCGGAACGGGATTATAGCGTGAAATTCGGCATACAGCCTGTTAACCTTGTGTTTATAATCATGTGATGTTTGGTTGCCACCCCCTTCTAAAAAAAAATAAATAAAAAAAAATATTTGCTTTATGGCAGGGCTTATGAAGTCCTTTCTCCATAGACTCTAAGTCAGATGGTCCTAACTAGACATTAGATCAGGGGTCCTCAAACTGCGGCCCTCCAGCTGCTGCAGGACTACATCTGCCATAATGCTCCTTCAGCTAAGGGGCTGGCTGAGGAGTATGGGAGATGTAGTCCTGCAGCAGCTGGAGGGCCGCAGTTTGAGGACCCCTGCATTAGATAGACACGCACTGTAGCAGCTCCAGTCTTCGAGAACCAGGAATTGTGTTTTTGCGTGCCAGTAGTTTAATGAACTTTCAAATGCTATGGCCGTGCTCAAGCTGGGATATCCAGAAACTGTGTTAGGCTTGGGGCCCTCAAAGTCTAGAGCTGTGAAACCATGCTGTACAACAATACAATAATATATATATATATAGAAAAAACAAAAGAAAACAAAACACACACACGCACGCGATCTCGATGGTCCAGAAGAGACTTTGAACAGGGACATTCCCATAAATATGGATTTATCAGTGCAGCCCATCATATCACCCCCTAGTTCGTCTCATTGCAGGTCAGTCCTTAGTTATATCCGATCTGCTGTAGTTTCAGTCTTACGCCCTGAATTACCCTTAATAGGATTAGTTACAGTTTGAGAAACCATACCACACAGATACAAAAAAATATTTTATTTAAACTTCTTACAATACAAAATCATTAAGTTAATTGCACTTTTTACTTTTAAGCTTTCACAATTCTCCTCTAGTGTATATTTGCCCAGCATAGATCCTTAACCCAGAGAAGAGGGGGGGGTGGGGTTAAAAGGGGAAAAAAAAATTTATATATAATTGACAATCAACACAAAGGTCAAACAATTCTGGGGCTGTCTTCATAACGTCCAAGAGTCCAGCCCACGTTCTAGATCACGTAGCAGAAATAAAGGAAAGGTGTTCTAGAGCCCTAGAGAACAGAGGATCTTGGAGTCCGAGGGCACGAATTAAAGAAACTTGCTCCCCAGCATCAGCACAGCCAAGAACCAAAGGCTTTGGTCAATGGAGGCTTCTGCCCCACTTCTAGAGCACTTCGTGGTTATGTTCATGACTTTCCCGCTCACCGAGTTACGGGATTCTGTAGAATGGCAAAAGCTCTCGCTGGAACATCCCCAGATCGTGGTGGATCCTGAAAGAAAGAACTTCCGTTTAAGGCATCGTTACGGGGCAAAAAAACAATCGAGAAGACTCGGAACTCATAGAATACTCGGCTCACCGGTTTCACCCGCAACGTCGTATTCCACGCAGAACGTTTCTTCTCCCGTGCAGTTAATGGAATCAAACTTGGGGCATTGGTTGTTATGAGCAAAACAGGTTTTACACTGGACTCCGTTTAACATTTTATTGGTTTGAGTAGGTACTACGGAATGGGGAGGAAAAATAATAAGGTGCATCAGAACCCAGTACTAAAGGAGGTTCCAAGTCAGAGAAAGTTTGTATCATTAATACTCACAGGTCGGCACCGGTGGATTGCACAGGTCCAAGGAACAGCATGTGCTGTTGGTTGCAGTCGAGACGGAGTAACTGGTCATACTACCCATCAAGTGGCAGCGATTCGGCCTCCCACAGCTCCTCTCAAACTCGGTCACTGTGCCCCCCTCTGAAACGGTGCAAGGGATTAGTTGATTTAATGGACCCCCAATCAATGAAATTTCCAGTCCGTACACCACGGCTATTGTCCCGAAACCTCATTTTTTTGGCCTTTGAGTACATTAGGTTTTACCACAGCCTGTTTGGAGTGTATTGGGAGGAGTGTGGACTGAGAGGGTAAATTAGTGGAACAGCCTCCCAGCAGAGGTGGTAGAGGGTAATACAGTAAGGGTATTAAACATGCATGGGATAGACATACGGCTCCTGAATCCTGAGACCAACGACTGATTACGGTTTGAGTTGTTACAGCAGGAGAAACAGGGGACTCAACGGGGGCCGATCTGCCGGCAGGGTCTTTAGAACTTGGTATAGAGAAGACAATACAGAATGTACTCAATGTTCCTTCAGCCTAAAGACGCAAATGGGTCAGGCTGGTAGAATTCTGCTCCTTGTGACGGAAGAGAGCCAATTACACCTGGAACCCAGCCAACGTTTTCGCGCCTACGCAGGAGGAAGCCATGATTAAGACTAAAGGCCAGCCGAGTTTACAGAGCGCGTGGAGAGGAGGCCTCTACGTGCCGGTCATTCAGGTTCATGTAACGATTGTATTGAGTAATAAATTCCAGTTTCATTGGAATTCCGATGGGAAGTTTATGTCAAGAAGGTGCAGGAGACGGTTCAGCCAAACATCAGGTAGCAGAGGACAATTAAAGGGGCAAATGTATATGGCGGTGGTCTGCAGAGGTCACCCCATGCACTTTAGAAGGGGTACCATGATAATGTAAGGAGGGACCTGTCGGCTATCACACGCATTGAAGGGTATGTGGCGTCTAGGGTGTTCAAGTTCTCCTCCTACAGACCTTCATTGGCGATGGACCCAACCCAAGAGATTTGGAACAACGTCTAAGTTAACAATGCAGTAGCGGGGGTTTAAGCAACAAATAGGTTAATACGCTATCCAACTATCCAAAGCAGGACTGTCCATCAAAAACCAGGACCGTTGGGGCGTACGCTCACTGCCCTCATCCCAGATTGGGAAAGAAGCAAAGGCTCAACAGCAGTAGACGGATTAACCCTTCCACCAAAGACCCAACACTCACTCGCCGTTGAGCTTCTCGTAAGAGTTGACATGCAGACGGGCAAGGAGCAGTTCTGAGCACTTCCGGTACAATACGGAGCGGTGTTGTTCATACATGTTACACACCTGAACCCAGCGGCTGGGAAGAGAGTGAATAAAACACGTGACTTTCAGGATAAAAGCTTCCAACACCCACTATATAAAAGCATTGTTGAATACCATTCACACTTATGGTGAGCCAGACCATAATCACATGGGAATTAACTCTTAGCTGGGAGATGAATAGCGTTACATATTTCTGAAATTAAATATATTTAAACAGTGTTATTGTATAAACCTATGGTCCAGGAGTAGCCATATACAGATTTTTTTTTGGGGGGGGGCGGAAGGGCTGCTTGAAGACTATAAAGAAATATGTAACATTTGGTTCTAATTAAGCATACATTTTAAATATCTACTTTAACCCCTTAATGACAATGCCCATACATATACGGTCTCAAAATGCATTGTTTTCAATGGGTTTAGGGACTGCCCATTGTCCTTAAGGGGTTAATAAGTGTTGTATAGTACAGGACTCAATTGCACAAAATACATTTGTTCCATAAGAACCCTGCCCTAAACTAGAATGTTATTCCCAATTAAAGGGTTAAACAGATAACCATCAATATGGGGGGGGGAATGGTAAAATTAGGAAGTATATTTAAATACAACATATTATGCAAAATTAAGGTATTATAGGAGCCAACCTGTAGTCACAAAGCTTGAGAAAGCAAAAATGGAAAGAAACCAGTTCATTGCAACGCAGGCTACTGGTTTAACTGGGCAGATCAGAAACACCTATATTTATAGAAAAGAAAAGAGAAAAGTCAACTTTAAAAAAAAAATAAATAACATTATTCATGTTATTTCACAGTTTGGCATTCTTAGCTTTCCAGACCACATAAAAAAAATAAAAAAATAAATAAATAAAATAAAAAAAAAAAATAAAAAAATAACCCAATATGTGTAACATATAGAACCTAAAGTTATATATATGCAAAGACATTGATAATTAAATTATATAAAGATTTTGATACATAAATTCAGCCTTCTTTCACCCACCAATACAAGGAGAAACCAACCAAGACCCACCTTTAACCTAAAATAAAGCTTGAACACACTGGGTGTAAATTTATACCCCCCCCCTAGTAAAAGGGGCAGGTACTTTATTCCAGCCATTTGATCCTATTATTTTTGGAACTATATCTCTAATTTGCAATTTTTATAGACTATGTACATGAAAGAGTAAATGTATTCTATAATTGAAGGTTAAAAATATAAAAGCTTTTGGGAAAAAAAGCTTCCTGCTCATTCCCAGGAAGACAGAGCCTGCTCCTGACTCACCTTGGGCTAATTAGCGCAATCACTGCTCCCATATAAATTCATCTACATTATTCTCTGTTAAACTGCTGGAGAAACAATGCACCTTCTAACATGGGGGCTGTGGTTATTATTAGTGATTGTTATTATAGTAAATATAATTATGAATAAAACAGTAACTATATTTAAATAATGAGTATATAAAAAATAATATAATATAATATAATAAAATAAATAAATATTGGATAGCATGCTCTATTTATTTATTTACTCACTTTTCCAAAGAGAGGTGATTCCTCCATTAAAAATAAGATAAAATAAATTAATATATATATATATATATATATATATAATAACCTCTCTCTCTCTATATATATACGTATAGATTTATCTAGAGACACCTATCTCCCTCAAGCAGAAATTACTTTTTTTTTAGTTTTTTTTTTTTTATGTGACTAGGTCTGGTCTCAGACAGCATACAACCAGGTTGAGCAGTAATCATAGGAATGAAGTTGCCCCAGGAGCCGTGGCTGGAGGACCCTGATATGATATTTCTAGGGTGATGAATAAAGGAGGCACAATGGCAGATATTACAACCTTGATTTATAGATAAAATCCCAATATTTAGGAATTTTAAGTTAATTTTGTTACGTAAAAATTTTTGCGTAAAAACTCAACAAATATTCATACAAGAGATGCACCATTCTGTTCATGTGCCTTTTCGTTTCAAAAACTGTTTTTCTTGGATGTTTTTTGATCGATCTCCCAGAGAATGACATGGAACCTCCAGCATGGTTTTCATTTTTCCTCCCCTGATGCCCCTCTTTTCTAGGAGGTGAGAATGTTTGCTGGGTATGAGGGTATCGCAGGGTTCTACAGCCCTAAAAGCCCCGATAATGTATATAGAAACCGCAGGAAATGGGTTAATAAATTAAACTGTGTTGATGCCTTCGTCAGTTACACATATAGGTCCTGCGTAATAATAATAATAATAATAATAAGCGCCTCCCCTAGCCACACCCCTGACCACACCCCTTAAACAATATCTCCTTTTATGGTCGGTTTTATAAGTTGGGAGGTATGCATTTTAGAATATTTAAAGAGACGCACACAGATTAATATGTTTGGGGTTTTTTACAGTGAAATTTATACCTATTCTGAATGCTGACGACGCGTGCGATTTATGTGTGAGGCTCATCACTCGATTAGCGCTGAGACGACCCAAATTGTTCCATTACCCTGAGCGCCGAAGGCATATAATTAACCTGTCCTTTGTACCGTGTAATTATCAGCGCTTGTACATGAAGGGCGTCTGTTCCAACAAATATTTTTTGTTCTCCATTAATGACATCAGTCAGGTACCATCCGCCTCTCAAGGAAAATATTTATTCACTTGTTTGTTGGGGTTTTTTTAGGGCATCTTTAGAATTTTTTACATTTTTCTTGAGTTTAATACCAACGTAGAGGAAAATTACCAAAATATATGGGGTTTTCTTATTAAAGCTGGTAATAAATAAATAAATTCATAAACCTCTATGATCCAAAAATATTTTGTGTTTTTTTTCTTACAGAATCTTCATTCAGTCCAGATAGAAATTTCGACTCATGCCCAAGAGCTAGCATTTCTCCATCTCGTAACAACCTTTTCGACAAAGACCACATTGTATTTTTTTCCCCCAATTTTTACTTTATTTAACAATAACTTCCAGGGTGGAAGCAGGCGTGTCATGTGATTATTTACGGACATTAAAAATATAATTCACATAAATAAATAAATATATCTTTGTTATACAGTTTTGTTCACCATTTAAAAGCAAATAAATAAATAAAAATTTGTTTTTAATTCTTAACACCAGCAAAACATCCGTGTGTCAGCCAAAGTTCCCATAGTCCTCTCTTTAAATATATTTTAAAAATTAGCTGTTTTTTTTAAATATTGTATTAGTCCTTTAGTTTCCTTCCACCCGGTGGAGAACTAGGGTATTACATCATATCCCGGCGCTCAGCAGTTCATGCTTTCACGGGTTAAAAAGTACTAGTTTTGAAATTGATACGACGGCGATTATAAAGACTTGCTGGACATAGACCACGCCGGAACCGCTGTCCACACACTGGATCTCCATCTCCACTGTTTTTACCCCGTTGTTCGTAACTCGATTGCCCCAACCGCAGACTTGGTCTGTGGCGCAGCCATACAATGTCTCATAGCTGATATTTTTTCCTAAAATCCAAAGGAAAAAAGAAAGAAAATGTGTTAATTTTTTGTTTCTTGATTTTTTTTTGGATACTTTATTTATTTTTTTTTTTTTACACAAAAACTTTCATTTTAAGATAATTAATCAGCGAGGATACCTTGGGTCACTTCTACCGCCGTATAGCGGACGCAGCTCGTTTCATTACCCGTACACTCCATGGTGTCTTGCACCAGGCACTGATCGGAAGTTGGGGAGAAACAGCTTTTGCACCAAAGTCCATTTTTAACGGGGCTGTTGGTGGGAACTAAAAAAAAATTGCATTTTTTTGGACATACAAAAAATATCAAACCATTTTTTAAAATTTCTTATTGGTCTATTTCTACAGAAATAATAAAAGAAGATTACCCACCAACAAAGATAAATGCGAAATAAACAAACAATTAATGCCAAACAGCATACCAGAGGATTTTTAAAAAAATGTAATAAAAAAGAATGAGGCAGGTCAAAAAATTGAATTGGGTATTTAACATTTTTGAAAATAAATGGCACAATTGGGTCTTAAAAAGGGGGAATTAAAAAAAATAATTGTACAAGGTGACTTTGTATAGTCTGCTATATTGATCTCTTGGAATAAAAGGTTTACTAAAAATTTCAGGAAATAATAATAATAATAATTAATAATTACATTATTATTTTTATTTATTATCATTATTAATATAATTTTTTTAAGTATTTCATTTATTTTAAAAGCAATGTTTAATCCTGATTTATGAGCAGCACTATGAACTATGAACTATTTTCTTCCTGTAATTTTTGTAAATAAAAAGTTTAAAAAAATATATATTTTTGTTTTATATTCTACATTTGTAGCCGTTACCCTGGAAACTGATGACGGCTTTAAAACTAGCACTTCATGGAAAAAAAGTTTCTTACTATTAAAGTTATTTTTTAACATAATTGATTTCAATACTGTTCATGATACTGATGATCATCCTACATTTTTTTATCATTTTTATTAAACATAATTAATAATTAATTAATTTTGTACGTACGTGTAGGCAGCTTGACGATGCACAAATCGCTGTAACAGCAGCTGGTACTGAAATGGATTGTTTTATCCGGGTTGGTGATGACACCGTATCGGTGACAGTCTGCAGACCTCCCGCATCGTATTATTTGCTCGGTGCTTTCCTTTCCATCTGAAACCATTGGGGGGAAAAGAAAAGTGAAAATCAACATTTTTTATATTTTCTATATATATGGGTTTTATATGTATCTCCTTAAAACTTGGTCAAAAGTTTATTTATTTCCATATTTATAAGAGGTGAAAATAATCATAATTATACGGTTTCCTAAAAAAAAAAACGGATTTAGAGAATGTGACTATTTAAGTAGGATATGTTTACATTGAAATTTTGTGTTTTCATTCTAATATGTCCTTTTTTAGAAGAACAAACCAGAAATGAGATGATTTTGCGGTAGGGTTATGATCCTTTTTCTTTTGGAGACAGATCGGTTGGTGTACCATATAAAGGAGATCGTAACATTACAGGTAGCTATATGATTGGCTGATTGGTCAGGACTAGAGATTCGATTTGCCCTATCAGAATGATGTTGCATGAAGCTTCCTACACTCTTGAGTGACCCCTTGGAACTCGTGTGAAAACGTCCTATTGTTGGCTTCGTAACCCAATCAACGACTCAATTTACTCGCTATTATGTCATGCGTGCCGTAATATCACGTCACATGTCTTCATGACTCTCCATTTAAATTCTGTATGAAAACACACACTTTTTTTTTGGTTTTCCCCCAACTCTAGCAAGAACCTTTTTCCGTCATCATTATCCTCTTTTGTTTTGGATTCCCCCCATTTAAAGTATGTTAACCTTAGGTCAGCTTACAGTATAAGATCCTGTTGTACTCCATCACACAGGCGTCCTCTTCAGGCGAGCACAATGCGCCGTGTAACTGACTAAATACATTGTACGCATCCACCATCGTATAAACAGAGCAATATCGGAAGTAATCTGGGAAAAAAATAAAACGAGAAATGCCAGTAAATAAGCCATTTGAAACAAGTTTAAAAGAGAACGGGCAAACTGGAGATAAAACCATAATCGAACATCAATCACTATTTTAAAATGATGAAATTTAACATTTCCAGATCTGATCCCCACGTAATGCCTGCCCAGGAAATTTACATTTTCAAGTTTTCTTTTAATTCCCATGATCCTTCATTGAAGTTCATATTGGAATTGTACCATCAGTCCAAACAGGAAGTTAGAAGCCACTTCCTGCATTGTTCTGGCAGACTGAGCCTATAGAGCTAGCAACAGTTTCCAGGAGCACAGTTCCTCCATAAAGCTATTATCACAAATAGACGAGACAGCAAGTTAAATCATATGATGGGAAAGCAAGATGGCGGCTCCCATATACAGTGCAACAAAACAGTACGAGGATCATTTTTTATACGGGTTCTTGAATGGAAAGTATGTACAGAAATATTCAATGGACCTTGCTTTAAGGCAATGGTGGGGTTTCTCTTCTGCAGGTCAACTCATACATGCCAACAAAATTTTAGCACAGCTTTATTTATGTTTTTAGGTATCATCAATACCATCCATATCGTACCAGGTTACTTACGCATGGGCAGGGAGCTATTTGTGGTTGTGTTCATGCAGGTAAGGTTGACCTCCATTCCAGAGCCTTCCAATGTCTTTATGATCCCACCGCTTAGACAGAAGCTTCCAGTTGCGCATCCCTTGATGGTTGTAGTCACTACAATACAAAGAACCCCCTTGGATGTGGTTTGGAGAAGGACCTTTTCCTAGCCGAGGTTGCTTCCAAGGCTGTTTCTTTGGGGACACTTGGTTTAAATGGGGTACTGCATAAAACTAAAGATGGGTAAATGTTACACCATCCTAACGTACCATGACCTATGACTCAACAAACCTAATATTTTGGTTCAAGGAGTAAACAGAGCCTATTTCATCATTAAATTAATCCAAACAAATGAGGAAACGCTGGAATTACCATTGGCGGATGTCTCTGAGAGCGTCGCGCACAAGTCTTGTGAACTGTCGCATGGCATTGCATATTGCTCCGTGCATTGATACGGATCAGAGGGATCACGTGTAGGGCATAATGCTTTGGGGTCCGATGAAGGTTTGTAGACTATTGGATTAATCACAGCTGTAGGAGACATCGAGATGGAATCAATACGCAACTCATAAACAGACACTCAGAGGTTAAGTAATTGTGGGAGCCCCTGTTACACCCTCGCTCTTATGGAAAGGGTTTCTCTAATGGTTGCTGGTATCTGGTGTCTCTGTCCTTCATGTTTTTGATGCCCTACGACCGACCAACCATAGTTAAAGGTTCTCAGACTAAACTAAAAAGGGGAAATAAATGGGCCATTGAGCTACCCATGGAGGCCACGTGAGGTGTAAGTGGAGCTCATCCCATGATTTAAGCCTCTCTTTGGGGAGGCATGGGGCCCACTCATACATCTCCCACTCCCTCCATCCGCTTGCATTAAGGGAGTTAAGTGCTAAAGATGTTATGTGATTACTTATAATTGGGCTCAAACTTGCCATCTGGCACACTGTCAAAATGCCCGGTGGGCCAGTGGCCGATAGGACCAACTACCTACAGATACTGCTGCTCCATCTCATGCCCTGCAGAGTGAGGCCACTGGCTACAGCCTCGCGCCGTCGCACACTGCAAGAGCAAGAAAGTATTAACATGGTGGCCGTGCGTGCGCCATTTCATGGCCACTGGTCTGGCGCTCCTCACAGTATTATAATGGTTTTAATCCCACTGGTGCCAGGAATCTGATTGCCTATACGTACAGAAAACGGGCTGCTCTTGAGTACAGGAGTCCATCTCACAACAAGTAATGGCAAAAGAAATTTGAAGTGTCGGCGTTTTCATGTTTCCACTCTGTTGACAATGTTGTGGACTTCCGCACTTCCGAATAAACGAGTGAATGTTCAAGTTCCTCCCTGTGGAGAACAAATCACTTCTCAACATTGAGGAGACATTCAGAAACGTCTTCACGCAGATTTTGGTTTTACAGGGAAAATGAGATTCTTGTACCAAAAACCTTGGTGGAAGGATATACAGTATATTGAATTTTATCTTATTAAAATTAAATAAAAAGCCAGTCTTTGTCCCACCTGGAAGGCAAAAAAAAAACATAGTAATTTCCATTTTTTGTCCCAAAAAGGAAAAAAATTCCTTCCTGACCCCAAAATGGCCTCTGATTTCTCACTGAATTAACAAACTCTATGGACTCTTTTAACCCATCATATCCCTATATATTCCTCATATTATATATTATACCCCCAGCCCATATTGAAAGGCATCGATTGATCTGGTAGAGTAGACACTGTGGGGAGCGAACACCGGAGCTTTACTGCTTTATGCGAAGATTTCTTTCTTCAGGTCGGAATGAATGACTTCTTGTTCTTCGTACAGTCCTATTAACACACAGGTGATCAGAGAGCGGCTGGTATTTTAATTTGAGGTCATATTTTATGTAGTTTGCGTTCTTGGTGGCTTCCATTCTCGGGATGTAGCTTCATGCCTAAATGGCATGAGAATGAAGGTGAGAATAATGAATAAGCGAATGAATGAAAGGCTCTTTACCTTTGGTTGTAATCACGAATATGGCCAGGCATACGTCCCCGGGAGACTCGCACGTCTGCGCAGGACCTGTGCAGCCAAACCTTCCTTGGCACGTTACACACGATAGAGGTTCTCCTAGGTGACAAGCGCGAAAGGTGCATGGTTTAGTCGATTATGGACTCTTATAATTAGAGGAATGAAGAAAACATATTAGAAGGACTGACTTTCCTTTTCTCAATTCATTATTTGATTTTTTGTATCTTTTTTTTCTACCATGAATATTGTCGTAAAAAGCGCCGCCCGAGCCCTGTCATTAAATCTAAACATTATGCTTTACCCATTATCGCAACAAATACCCAGACGTTGGGTTAACTTATTTAACAGTAATTTGAAAGTTTCTTTGTAATACCAAATTTCCACATATGTCTTGTGCTTTGAGTAAATGTCTCATCATTCACTTAGTTCTCTTTCCTTTGAATTGCCTCTTTATGTTATAGCTTTTTATATACGTGGCCTACATAACGTATCATATAGGATAACAAGAAGTTGTGTTAGACCTTATATATCATATATATATATATATCGATTTAGTAGATTAAGGTGCCCCCGGCCAAATGTTTTCTTAAGAATTTTTTGGATAGTGAATGCAACATATATAATAATAATAAAAATTATAGTTCACAATGTTTTAGCTATTTTTTTTGCTTTTATGATTGCAGGTCGATACATAAAAATGGGACTAAATTAAAAGAAAAAAGAAACATTCTGTATTCCAGACTTCAAATTTCTTTATGATTTAATATATAATAAAAATATATATAATACAATAGTACATTTAATATATAAAATAATATAATTACATATATACGACGACTTTAGTGATCCAAAGTATCGGTCAAGCAAGGTATGTTTTATTGAAAAGAGTAAAATATTTCGGAAAATAACTTTCTAAATGAGTCATTTTTTAATCATTTGACCGTCTGATCTTATTTCATTTGTTAGAATGTTGCGATACTCTCTAGAACAAATACTGCTTTTAAGTAGCTCTCTTAGTTGAGGCTTTCAGGAGCGCAAACCAGGTTTATCGAGTACTAGGTGTTGACATCAATGGGATGTTCCTTCTGATTGTTCTTGATTTTGGACGCGTTGCTCCTTGTAGACATCAGACAAAGTAGTTTTATATATATATTTGTTATATTTTACACTTACCTGGGACCAGAAGAACGGCCATGAAGCACATTAAAATAATCAGGTCCTTCATGTTGATGGGGAGACACGAGGTCGCTCTCTGCTTGCGCTCATCTAGTTAATGAGAGCTTTGTTGTTTGGCAGTCTTGTGCGGGGAAAAGAGACGGCAGGTGCAAGGAGATAACAGACTGATTTAGCTGGAGGCAAGAAGGACGACGAAAAAGAGATGTCAAAGCTTTATTAACCCCGTAAGTGCCGCAGCAGATTTGCAAAGCTTCCAACTTAATGACTTGACCATATTAACAAAAATAATAATGTTAAACATCTCAGCCCAAATGACAACCGGTTGCCTGCCGGGCCGATCTATTCGGTCCCATCTAGTCTGCCCCCATCAGTCGTCGGTCTCGTCTTAGATTCAGGAGCCGAATGCCTGTCCCATGCATCTTTAAGTTCCTTCACTCTATTTATTTTCTTAAAACGTGGTCCATATGTTCCTCCCAATGTTATTATTTAAAAATGTTATGGGATTAAAATAATTCAGAGATAGTATTAACATGATGATCCGGCAGTGGTACCCGCATGTCGCTCACAGACGTTGTAGCGTCTCTCGGAATCCTTGCATCTGCTCCCATCTCCCTTGGGAATAAACTATGTTGTTGTCACCTGTTTGTCTGTAGCGCCAATTAAAAATTCACCGGTATAAACAGAGACGCTTATCGGGGGTCTATTATCTTAAAAAGAACTTTGTCGTAAACCAGGATCACCTTATAGTTCAACTGTAATAAATTTGCAGAATGTCACAATAGAAAGTACCTACTTTTAAAGTATATAAAATAAAATTTTATATTTTCAACACTTTTTTTTATATATATATTATTTTAATTACATTTTCTCGATAAAAAAGGACAATTAATAATAGAATAATGGAACAAATAATGGAAACTAACTACAACAGCCAAAAACAATAGCCAAAATCATCTAAACATTTATTATTATTTTTTAATTTTTACTTTTATTTTTTTATTTATTTTTTTTGTATTTTTTTTAATAAAAATAAATAAATTGCATAATAGGATAATGTTTTTATGTATGGCTATTACTAACCTGTTTGGACATCACCCAGTTTGACCAGTAGAAGCAGAGTAGAAAATAATAAAAAAAATAATAAAACAAAAGGTGTTTCCATATCAGCCACTAGGGGGTGCTAGGGAGAATTTGCAATCTGTAATATTTCTATGCTCTGTTTCTGGACTTTATGCGCTGATGGTTGCTGTAGGGTAACTTGTAGGGTAGTTGTACACAATTCATTGAATAATTAATAATAATATTAATAACTTAATATTCCCTAATTTTTTTGTTAAAATACTGTCTGTTAAGTTAGTTCCCAAACAATGTACAGTAAATGCGAATTTTTATATTAATCCACTAGATGGCATTTATTGAGAATACGCTAATTAAAAGGCAACCGTAGCACAAAGCGATATGGGAATATGTGGTTTCGAAAAACAAATAGCTTTTATTAACAAACAAACAAAAATGCAAAAACATTCATATTGTAAATTTATATAATAAATTATATACATCCAAAAGATAAATACGATGTCATGAGAAATAGTTCATGTGTGAGTGGTTTGTCACGGAACACGTCGTCCGACCGACTAAAGAAATGAAGAACTGGTAAATTTTGGGACAAAAATATAAATATTTTCCACTGTGGAAGTTATGTGGACGCAGAGACAAAGGGGGGGGGGGGTGTCTATTAACTACAAAGACAATGGAGAACGGAGGAAGACCCCGAGCAGGAGGAGAAACGTCGGAATAATGGTAACCATGTTGCGGTGGAGCATGTTTCCGCTGCTGTTACACGACTTTGTTAGTTCTATTGTTAGGCCGTCAGAGGATATTTTACTGCTCGATGTATTGCACATGCTTCCAGTGGCGCAGCCTCCGAGGTAAAGACTCGACTTGGTGGATCCTAGATGGAAAACAATGAAGATCATCGGTCATTTTGTCAACAACGCTTTCCACTGAAGATATAAGTTGGATTTAACATCGAAACACATAATATTCGTGTTGAACCCATAAACCGGGCATAATTAACACTGGAAAACAAAGTAATTAGTAAATTCTGATTGATATGAAAATAATTCGATTATAATACTCGGTAGAGGAACGAGAATTGCCATTCTTGGCTCAAATGGTAGAGAATCAGACGGCGTCCAGATCTGTTTCAAAGACTAATGTGGTATGATGTCATACAGCAGGGTTTCTGGTAAAAACTTTACTGGAAACCATACACAAGGCAGTGGGCCAGCCATGTTTTCGATAGAGTCGCCATCACTCATGTTGAGTCCTTACTCCAATGGGGACCTCTGGAGCACCAACTCACCAAAGGTCTCAAAGAGTTTACCTATAGATTCTGAAGCTCATAGTGATTTCACAATGCTTGGGAATGCATGTGACATTTAATTGATCTTGGTCCAACATTGAGAAGAATCCTGATGGACTCAACCAACTTTTTGGTCCAAATAAGTCTTGTGTAGAAGACTAAACTAAGATTTAGGTCAGTCTTTAAATCTGTATAAGGTTGTTATTTATATATGTTGGGTATTTCTTAAATCCATTTAATTAATTGGAAGACAAGTCCGAAATGTTTTTTATAAGCCCTTGTTAAATGGCATATACACGATTGTCCCATTTTTCTTTACCGATTGTTGTGGTGGCCAAATATCGAATGCAGAACTTCTGGTCCCCGGTGCACTGGGTTTTGCTTTTAATATCGCAGGGCTCCATTGTTTTGTCGACGTAAGATGGGCAGTAAAGTCCATTAGCCGTGCCGTTCTCCACTGGAACTATGTCAAATAGAAATGAAACTCTTCTAAATGTATGAAGAACAAATCAATAGGTGGTCAAAATCCAAAATGCAAGACAGGAGAAAAAAGTAACCGACTAAGACGAAATCAGGGACTGCTTAAGGTTTGAGTCTTTAAAGCAGGAACAGGCAGACCGGACAGGGCCGAATGACAACAACATGTAGACCCCACATATAGACCTCACATGGATGAATATGAACCACTAAAATGGCATAAAAAACTAAAGACCCTTCTTGTATGATTATTGTTCTTATCGCTGATGTTCTGAGGAGCTGGGACACATAGACTGTGATCATCGTACAACCTACTTACATCGGACAACCGGCGCCGTGCAGTTATCGGTGTAACAACACGTTGTGCTGGTCAGTGTTTTCAGATATTGGCCCGTTATGATGCCACTTGTGTCACACTCAGTAGCGTTGATACAGGACCTGATGTAAAAGGAGTTCTGCCAGTAATATCCTGGTAGACAAAATAAAAACATAATTCTAAACGCAAAGCAAAGACGCATTTCTAGACATTTGCTCTCAAAGCTCTTTATTGTTGTTGTTTCTGAACATTCATTATTTTGAGATGTCCAAATATTCTAATATATAGTTTTCCCTGATTGTCCATCTGAGGCCGACTACTTCTACTTCAGTTCTTTGACGGTCCCACGATGATGGGAATATTGGTCTGAAGCGGGTGGGAGCCCTGGCTGTAAATGCCTGGTATCCTAGCATGGATCACTGTGGGTCTGGCAGCCATTAGTAAGGGCAGAGCCGGACACTTACCTGAGTTCCTGATCCGGGTGGTGGCGCACACTTCCTTGGGGGAGGAGCAGTTCTGTGCACTTCCTGCGCAAGGTGCGTCGCTGAAACTGCTACACTGCATGCACAACAAGCAATTTCCTGGAAGACAACGAGGGCATCGAATACTCTCATTATTTGGGGATTATAGTAGACTGGTGGGTACTGCTGGAACCCTCGATTAAATATTTAATTTTTAATAATTTATTATTATTTTTTTAATCATTTTTATTTTAAATAATAATATTTTTATTGTCCTGCTACCATCAGCATACAAATTCAAAAGTACTAGAGGGAAGACTAAATAGAATATTATGTTTACAGCAGTAAGTAGTCGAAACGAGCACAAGGAACGCCAGTAAACACATGCAGAAAAAAATTAATACATGAAAAAATACTTAGAAATTATTTCAGTTATCCATATTGTTGGAATGTAAGTAGGTCCAATATACAAAAAAACAACGCAAACAAAAATACTATATGACCAAGAAGGTGGCGCAATTAAGATGTTGGAGATGCTGTCGGGACTCATAGAAGGTACCACGATTGAATAATGTAATGCGATACTGTCCTTAAGGGACAAAGTGTTAAGAAACTGGACTCTTGTCATGTAGAAACAACTTGTAAGACAGGTTCTTACTGACGGAGATGCTTAAATCATGTTGACAATAGGTGAAGGGGAACGTATCGGAGAATTGGAGCTGCTTACGCTGAATGGGTGTCTTGTTCAACCTAGACATTTATGTCCTGCCCTGTAAATTGAGGCTTATCACTGAGACACCCTGTCCTCACATTGGCCAAGTTGCCTACCTAAAAGAACATTGTGATCTATATATCTATCAAATGATTTTGAGGAACAGAAGACTTAGTTCCTTAGTTTTTCCGTGTGATTTACCTGCAGGGTGAGGTAGCCTTGTCCCAGATGGACGTCGGACACTAAACCTGAGAAGAGGTGACCAGGGCTGGACTGGCGATGGTCCGGCGGCCCTGGAATTTTAAGTCTGTGGGCATGAGGGGCCACAATCTCATTTTCTCTGCTCACACAGCCTGTGGCCGGGCATATCCAGTCGCTGGACAGTAGGAGGTGATGTCGGCCAGTGGCCCACCGGACGTTTGGGATGCACCATATGAAGTCAGAGTATTGTCACAAATAAGGATGCATTTTACTATTTTTGTGGCAATATGTGGCCTGGTTTAGGGCTTTTTATGCCATTTGCATCGTAAGCTTCAAGCCACGAGAGAGAGAGCTTCTCAAATAACATAGGCTCATGGAAAACCAGAAATACACAATAAAGCTACTGTTTATGAGACTTTTTCAGACTCATATTACATACACATCCCTTAGTACCAAAGATCTAAGAAACATATAATGTATCTTCATGACGGACGGTGTAGTTCCTTACCTGTAGCTATGAGGGCAGACAGGATACACAACAGATGAAGGTCGCAACTCATGGTAGAAACCGGGACCCAGTAATGTATGAGACCTCGAACCCCGCGCTATATATTTCAGGCAGAAGTAAAAATGTGCTTATAGGGCTTTCAGACCATCCCTTTAAGGAGGACAACTATGTGACAACGTGCGAAGGAATGAGCTTGACGCAGACAAAAGAGTCAAGGCGTGTACACAAGACAAATACTTCTCATTCACTTGTTCCAAACACGACACTCAACCCTTCGGACTCTTTTTTTAAAGACTTTGTGGGTATCCGGTGGATAATCAATTAAACTTTTAAGAAACGTTTTCAGCCATTATGGCAACAACCTATCACATGACGCATTTTGTGTCAGGTGACAATTAGGTCCTCCTGAAGAGATATGAATGAAGGAAACGTTAGGTGTCCACATCCCGATTCCCACATCGTTCTCAAAATGAATAATCCAATACGTGTCTAATCAACTCAAAAAAGTGAAAGGGACGATCCTCAATTTTATATATAAAGTAACTCTGTTCCCTTTAACCGCCCTAATAATGATATCGATAAATTAGTATATTTTTAGGGAGGAGGTTTTGATGTCTTGGGGCATTTTCACAGGGGGTGAATCATTTTTTTTGTAAGTTTTGTACAGCCCAATTGTCTTTAAAAAAGAAAAAAAAATACAGTTGCCTAAAGTGCTGTTCCTTCTACCATACTAAATTAACCCTTTTATAACTAAATGCGTTATCCCTAGTACTGTTGAATGCCAAGAACCTTCCCAGAAATAATTCATTAATCATGTAAAAATTGTCATATTTTTTGTAAGGAATGCCTAATAATAGCCAACAGAGCTATTGCAAAAAAAAATCTTAATAAATTACCGTATATAACGTCTTTACGGGACCCAACACACCTTCTTCAGGTGGAGCTGCTGACGTTGAACGGACGGAAGATAAGTGACATGAGCCGAAGGTGTGTATAAAATACCTTTAGTATGACACGACGACTTCTATTTATTGAAAACCAGTTCTGCGAACTTTAAAGGGCCAGGCTCACCGTGTTTTCGTAAGACTGCCCACGGTATAAATATTAAATTCTCTAAAATATTTAAAATTCAGCCTAAATTATTTAAATAAGTTTAGATTTTGGATTGTATCACAGTAGCCAACAGATCGATTGCAAAAACGCGTCACACTAATAATTCTTAATAATTCTAATTAATTCTTAATTATATCATTTTTTGTCTTTATTATTATTATTATTATTTTTATTATTATTTTATTTTTATTAATAAAAACATTTTATTGAGTAAAAAAATAGTCTTGCGTCCTGTAATCAGTCTCTTTGCAGAAATCAATGATATAAATCTATCAAATTAAATTTTTTTTTTAAATTTCCTACTTCTTTCGCGCACAGAACATGCGGCCTCCGTCTATCCAGCTGTGTCATCAGGTGGCCTTCAGACAACCAAGAACTTCAGAAAATAAGGTGTAGATATTTATTTCATTGATTAAAGATCAATACAGTGCATTTAGGAAAAAAAAATCATAATTAGAACAATGACAAATCAACCAAAGTTGAATTTTTATGATTAGAATATTACTTTTATTCTTCAAAATACATACGGTCAACCGCTATGGTCTTCTAATCTATCGCCAGCTATCAAATCATAGCCATTTAGCTCGTTGAGGTATCTGTTAGTAATTTCATAATCTATCCCATGGACATGGTCAGATTTTCCTTCTTTTTTTATTGACTGTCCCTTTAATTAGTTTACCGGAGCAGAGTGTGTTCAAAGGACAGCATGGTTGGAGAGTAGACCATGGATTCCCTTCTGTAGGGTATGTTAGTAGAACATATAAGCCACGACGAAGGTAAGAAGAAGAGTAACATTGATGGAGGAGAGCATGCTGCATGCATTTCTCATGTTATCGCTTTTCTTACTGACAGTGGTGGTTGTAGTCATGCCTGCACAAATTTTTACAGACGTGGCATTAGCCTCCGTTCCTTCAGAAGTTTCAGTCTTCCAATTTTGGAAAGCAGTCGTGGCGCTAGTGCTTGGAACGACGGTGGCGTTCATGCATGCAATGTCAACTTTCATCTCCCCGACTTCGCTCGATGTAGTGGTTCCGTTGTAATTAGAACAGAGGTTTTCAGTCGCGCAGCCGGACATGGCCAAGAATGGTCCTACAAAAAATATATATTTAAATAATAATTTCACTGAGTGTAGTTGAGGGAAACTTCTTCATGGGGCTCATCAGAATCCATAGCTGCGCCTATCCGTTAGACAACTGGAATTTCAGTCCTAGACAGCCGTGACTTCTCATCACTAACAAAGAAGATGTTCAGATAAGATTTTAGCTTTTAGTAAAGTACATTTTATTGAAAACTAATTCTGCAATAACACTGTTGCAGACGGTCTCTCTGCTTATTGCTAAAATGTCTCTGTAAATCAGAGAATTAGATCCATCAGGACTAGAAGCAGGGCCTAACTGGCCATCTGGCACAGCTGGCAAATTCTCGGTGGGTCGCTGGCTGACTCGATCCCATATCCCCCCCGATTTACCACTCCAGGAGCAGATCATAAGGTGCAGTGTGTAGCCACCAGCTAGATATGCCACGTACCTCATCAGATGGCCACTGGTCTTAAAAGTGCCTGGGCCACCTTCTCATCACCAGTATAGTCCTAACCAGAACTATGGACCTCCACCCATGTCTAGTCATGTGTCTATGTCAGCCTATAAAAATCCATTTCCTCCATTTTTCTCGTCTACTTCCGCCATTATTTTCTACCAACCGTCATCGGGACATTTCGATGGCTGGTCTACAACTAATTATCAGTAACCAGGGTGTCTGGAATGTATGTCCAGCCCTGGTTCCCATCCTGAGATCATCTACAATGCATTGGCTTTTCTTTCATAACCTTGATGAAAAAGACCCCCTGAGACAATTATCTGGAGAGCTTAACGAAGCATTTGGCTCCGACGACGACATTTGACAGCATCGTCTTCTTTATTTAGGATGAAAACTCCTTACCTCTGAAGACAGAGTTGATCACGTAAGAAACACATTTATTCTCTCCTCCCGCGCACTGGGTTGTGTTCATCGCTGCACACTTGTCCGACATTAGTGCAAAACAAGAAGGGCATTGAAGTCCATTGGGGGTTGGGTTACTAGAAGGAGCTAAAGAACAAATCGGGAAAAAAAGATCAGTTAATAATAAAAGAAAGCCGTTTCGATACTTGTCATGATCAAGGAACATGCGCTTATCTGGAACCTTCGTGATTCCAGTTGGCCCACTTACTAGCAAAGCTATAACTTGTAAGTTCCTAAATACTTAAACCAGTCGGCAGTGATAACATACCTTTGGGCTTGACGGGGGTGCAGTTATCCCCCTCACAGCAGCTCGTACAAATATCTACCGACATAAACTGGTTATTGAGAGTCTTGGTGGGCTCCGCGCATTCTTTTGAGTAGCCGCATCCTCTTACAATGGACATCGTTGTCAATCCATAAGGTAAAACTAATAAAAAGGACAAAATAAGATACCTTTTAAGTTACGTTATCAACATTTTATCAAGAAAAATAATTTGCATTTACAGTCAAAGATCTTTTCTTTTGGGGAATAATAGAATGGCTCTGTCTTAATCACACAGTCTGGTCAAAGAGAAAAATCTATTTTGTTTAATGGTTAAAAATGGTAAAAAATTATTTCAGTAGAACCTATTTTCAAGTTCGTTCCAACAAAAGACGATTTCGCCAATGGTTCAGAAAGTCAGCATTTGAAGCCATGGTTTTTTTTTTCTTAGCTTTATAAATAAAACCCAATATTTTTTGTCATTTTTTGTGACGACTTATATGTTGAGAAGTGAGGATATTTCTTGAACCTACTGTTGGTCTTTGTGTAGATGGATGAACAGCGGTCGGAATACTGGGGACAGGTCACATTAGGACCGGTGCAGGTATCTCCGTTAGTGCTGACGCAGCTGATGCAAGAAAGAGAATATCCTAAGAAAAGAGAATTAAACAGTTAAAAAAAAAAAAAAATAAAATAAATAAAATCAATATTTTTCATCAATGTTCAAATATTAATGCCAATTAGGAGAGCATTAAAAGCCATTATTTATGGTGGTGTGAGATGTTCTTCAAGGTGAGGTCACAATTTCACAAAACGAGACCAACGACTAAGGTTTGAGTCTTTACAGAACGGGCGACTAGACGGGGGGCCGGATGGGGGCCGATCTGCCGGCCCTTTCTATGTTTTTAATTAACAGCAAAAGAATATGACGTGCGGGTTGGGAACATCATTTATAAGTTTAATAAAGTCCTACTTCATGAAAGGATGACCTTTCTGCTCTGCCAAGTCATTTACTGAGTGTGTTTTTCATTTCAGAACAATTGTTTGCCAGATTTAACCCTTTGTGTCATTGTGATTCTGAATTACCGGTGTGTGTGTGTGTATATATATCTCAGTGACATAAATACATTCATATGCAAATAAGCGAAACACGGCCGATATCTCTTATCTCCCATGACCTCATGTTTAATGTTCTCAATGACATCATAAGAATGATTGTTATTCATTTACATTATGGACGCTGCCCATGCTTATCTAGCCAAGCATTGAGGGCAACCATGTATCCAGCTGAAGGCTCCACATTCTAAACACTTCCGTTATTGACTTAAGGTGGTTACAAATGCCTCTCTTATCAAAGTCATTGCTCTCTCCTTGTTACATAGAGTCTAAAAGACATAATGGGAGCTCGTGGTTGGAGTAGATGGCCTTGAGGGGGAATTTAAGAAATCTTTCTACATTTAACGATGTGTTATTTGGGGCCATATCAGCCAATGTTGGGGTTGGCCCGTTATAATGCATAGCGAAGGCGAGGAGCTCGAAAGACTCAGCTGAATATCAACTGATATACCTTAGTGAAAATACCCCAAGTTATGTAGCCAATGGAGTCAACCGGTTCAAAGTCAGTTAAAAGGATTCCATAATTTGTTAATATTTTGATCCTAAAATTCGGTTTTACAAACTAATTTTAACACATTTATATGTGAAAAAAAACTATAAAACCTTTATAAAAAACATTTCTGTGACAGTGAAGATTTATAAAGTTACCCCACAAATGATATGTCTATAAAGAATTGCCAAACATTAATAATAATAATAATTATTATTATTAGATAATTATATTACTTTAATAATATATTATATTTTTGGCATTTATCTATAGATACATCAATTTATTTTTTTTTAATAAGAGTCACCTTTAACCCTTTAAACCTCGTGGTTTTTATATATTTTGATTACAAAAAAATCATTCTGGTTTTAAAGAAAACAAATACAGATAAATGGTATGTGTAGGCAATACGATAACATCAATATTCCAACGATTAATAACTAAATAATATATTTTAATTCCGAAAATAGTCTAAAAGCTGTATAGAGCAGCTGGCGAATGATTCACCCATTGTACAGCGCTACGGAATTTGATGGCGCTATATAAAACAATAAATAATAATACCTGTTGATAATAATGCAGGCAAGACACAGACCAGGATGGGAATGAAGTTCATGGTCGGAATATGAGTTACTGGAATCACGCCGAAAGTCCTTCCGAAGTACGAATGTTTGGGTCAATGAATGAGAAGCTTCTACTGTGGTTTAAGTAGCCGTCTATGAATAACCATGTCCGCAGAGGAATTTCACCTTGGCGGGGTTTAAAAAAAGTGAGGGTTGGAGTAGGAAGGAGATATCTATTGTAGTCAACACATAATAACGTGAATAATAATTGACTGGAAACTGATTGGCCATATCTCGAGGTTGAGCAAATAGGCGAAGGAGAGCCGGGAAGCTGGTTTTCTCAACATCAATACAGAGGTGGAGCTGGAGAGTAACCTGGTAACCAAGTTGTCCTCGTCCTCTCAATCATCTCGATTGTCAACTGGCCTCCGTCAACTTTTTCTGGATACATTTGGGTCGTTCTATCTCTTTTTCTGGATTTAAACACTTTACTAAAATCCGTAATGTTCTATAAAGTAAATGATACGTCTTTGGGAGAAATTCACGTTGGAGGTGAGTCTTCACATGACTTTTAATCTTCTTCTTTTGATCCAGAATTGGCAGGCCTCCTAAGACATTTTGCCAGATGATGTGAGCAACGACTTAATGAAAAGCTAGACGGACGGCTTCATTTTAAACATTCAACCCCCCCCCCCAATATAAGTTAGCGTTCTTTTCGGTAAGAGACGGGCGAAACAGAATGTGTGGACTTTTGCGGCAACCTTGAGGAACCAAGGTAACGCAAATAGGAAGAATACCTCTCGAATTTACTCTATTATTTTTGTATTATTTACTAATCCTCTAAACAGAACAGCTCAGATGAATAAATACAGATTACAAACGCTTTATTAATAGGGACAGCTTTCCAATTTTGGCCCCCAGGAGGTAAAAAAGGTACTGGTTATTTGATCATTGTATAAGAAGTAGCTGGTTAATAGATCTTCGTGATTATTCCTCCCCAATGAGTTATCTCTTCCCTGTTGACAAGTTGCTGATTGTTGTTGACTGATTAAGGCAGCCTTTGTAAGGATGGGGAAGAAGAAGAAGCGAGAGAAATGCAGGGTAGGAATAAATCAGCTGAATAGTATCTGCGGTATCACTTAGGATACATTGTTTCACTTGCCATTTCTCATTATTTTTTCCGGATTCTTCTATGTTAAAGTTTTCACTAATGGGATGCATCACCCCGGGAGGCTGTGCCCTTGGACCAAAAATCATACCCGGAGCCAAAATAGTAGAAGCAAAACGCCTGTCATGTACCAAGGCTAAGAAAATCATCCAGTGATCGCAACCTTCTGCATTTTAGTAGCAAAAACATTCTACTTTTTAATCAATTCCATGAAATATGAGCCGTTTCCATTCTCTGCGCTTGATTTTTCCTTTTTTTTTTTTACAAAAATATCTAATATTTAAATGTATTCATTAGGAATTGACAAAAATCCCATTTTATAGATTTGTTAAATTCCCGTTGACAGTTGAGCGATCTACTACCCCAGATTAGTGAGATGCTTCTCGTTGATTTTGGGACATCCGTGGGGGGAAATAAGTATTTAGAGTTTCACAAATTTAAATTGCGAATGAAAAAAACGAGTGAAACGAATGAGTATCAGAGGCTGCCCTCTACTGGAGATTATATGGAAAAAACACTTTCTTCATAAACAATCCTTGTATCGCTTAGTAAATTTATAATTAAAACTTATAACTTAAAATATTAAATCTCTTAAATCTTTATCTCTTTCTTTTCTCTCTATCTCTCCCATTTCTCTTTATCTTTCTTTTCTCTTTATCTCCCTTCTTTCTCTTTATCTCTCCCATTTCTCTTTATCTCTTTCTTTTCTCTTTATCTCCCTTCTTTCTCTTTATCTCTCCTCCTTTTCTTCCTACCTCTTTTCCTTTCTCTTTATCACTCCCCCTTTCGTTGATCCCACCTTCTCATTGTCTCCTTTCCTCTTTTTATCTCTCATTTCTGTCTCTTCCCTTTCTCTTAATCTCCCCCCCTTTCTGTTTAATAATATGACATTATAATATCATTTAAATATTAAATATTATAGCACAGATCGGTAGATTAAGTATAGTATCTGTTCTTTTTCAGTATAATTTGAATATTAGAAAATGCTACTCATGTGGAAGCCAAGTCAACTCAACCTGACTTTGATTTTATTTGTTCTACACTCATGGTGCAAACCCGCCGCGGGGCAGAGATGGGACTCCAACAATCACCCGAGGGCATTTTAATTAATGAGATTAGAAGCATAATTACCAATAAAATTGTGTTAATGTCTACTTGCTGACATCCGCCTCTATGTCCTGTTCACTTTCCCCGCTATTAACAATTTATTCATTATTTTATTTGTAAAATCTAGAAACAAGAAGTTCTCATTGGAAAGGCTGATTTATTTAAACGTTCGGTAGTTATTTTTAACTAATTTTTAATATTTATGGTAGACATGGACATTAATGTGTAGCGTTAGGGTTTTTATAAGGAAAAACTTTAATGCCCCATCTGTTTTTCTGAATTTGAACACTAAGATTGGAAAAAGCGGTCATGTTTTATTGAATGATTCATTGTCTACCCCCTTTCCCCTCTTCGTTCTCTTTATACGCCCCTTTTCCTTGTACCGCTTTTCTTTCTTTGTTTCTCATCTTTCTTTGTTCCTACCTTCTCATTGTGTCTCTTCTTCTTTTGTTTTATCTCTATTTCCCCTCTTTTTGTCACCATTTTTCCCCATCCCTCCCCTTTCTCTTTGATCTTTGATCCCCTTTATCATTATCTCTCCATTTTTTCTTTCTCATCTCTCCCATTTCACTTTATCTCACTCCATTATATTTTAGATCTCCTCCTATTTCACTTTATCTCATCTATCTTTTTTTTCTCTAACTCATCTCTCCCCTTTCTCTCTATCTCTCCCCTTTCTCTCTATCTCTCCCCTTTCTCTCGTTTGTTTCTCCCTCCCTATCCCCTTTCTCATTATCTTCCCTTTTTCATATGATCTCTCCCATTGATAATTATCTGCCCCTTCTCGTTATCTCTCTTTCTCTCTCTCCTTTCTCTTTATGTAATATCTCCCCTTTCTTTATCTCTTTTCTTTCTCCTTATCTCTCTCCTCCTTTTCCCTATCTCCTTTCTCATTATCTCCCCTTTCTTACAATCCGTCCCCTACATCAAATACATTTTATATTATAGAAATGAATAGGAATCCTTGGGAGCCATGTTGATTTCAGATTTAATAATGTATTTATATTATATTTTATATAAATATAATTACATTAAAATATATTATATATAGGCATTAAAAGACATGAGAATTGATCCCTCTATTACAGACATGAGCAGTTTCAGAGAATTAACTCCTCCATTACAAGACATCTAAAAGGGAACATGATTGGCGCAGCGACGTAAAGCGGAACACATTTTTTAACATTCTTTTCATGTTGCAGGCAGCGATGTAGGTCTTATTTAGTATTTTCTGATTTTCTGGGCAAGCACCGCAATAAGCTGGTATTAATTAGCAGAACATTCAATCCAATGCTTCAGAACACTTAAAAACTCTTTCCTCCAGTTGCTTGACGCCAATCAGAGATCCAAACTTCATAATGCATCCCAAGTCGCTCATGCAGCCCTTAACACTGTAATCCATAACAGAGAGATCTACAAAGAAAGAAAATTGCATGAATCGTATTGACATGTAGAGCATGCGTCCAGGGTGTACTTATCAGGGGACATTGGGACACATAATGCATCACTGAGGGCCAAATGGTTCTCATCTCCAAATTCTTTCTTTCTATCATATTAGTGATGGCTGGATCTAGAGAACCAAGTTGACCATTCACAGTACAACCCAACCAGTGTATTGAATGACCAGCTCTTTATACTAGAAGCAGGGCCGGCCCAAGACAAAATGCCGCCTGGGGCGAAGTTTAAAATGCCGCCCCCCATTATCTACCCTTCCTCTCCCTCCGTTCCTGCCGCCCCCCCATTATCTACCCTTACTCTCCCTCCCTATTATCTACCCCCTCCCCTTCCCTTGTACTTACCTTTCAGCAGTCCTGCGGCGAGTCTAACTGTTCGATCTCGTTGCCAGCTTGTAATGCTGAGCGCCGGAAATGATGTCATCTTCCGGCGCTCAGCATCACAAGCTGGCACCGAGACCGAACAGGGAGACTCGCCGCAGAGGAGAGAGAGAGGGGCGCCGAGCGGGTACTGACAACTTGGTAAGCGAAAACCACTCGGCGCCCCTCTCTCTTCCGCTTTAAAAATTAAAAAAAGGGCTTGGGGCGGCAAAGTGCCGCCCCTTCAAAAGTGCCGCCTGGAGCGGTTGCCCCACTCGGCGCCCTGACTAGAAGAAGACATGTTTACAGCTGTATGTTTCCATAATCACCTGGTCTCTCCACCGTTCCTGCATACGAATGGCATTTATGTTGATTCCCGCGGCACTCTATCTTCTTTGAAGAAACGCACTCCCCTTTAGTGTTTTTCGCGAAGCAAGATTCGCAGTATTTACCATTGAGTTTACACTTGGGAGGAACTGGAAGAAAAACAGTCTTCTTACATACAAATGAAACGTGGCTTACAAAATTAACAAAAACCATGTAATGGAAAATACTTACATGAATACGGGATGTTCTCGTTGCAGAGATTACCTTTGCAGCATTTCGCGTAGGCGTGAATGTCCATTTCATGGTCAGTGTTGAATTTTATAATTTTATTGCACAGTTCCTCTTCGGCGCAGCCCATTAGCTTTGATGGAAAGCTGAGATTTTCTGTAGAAATTTTAATAAAACATTAATTAAAAACAATCATTTAAAAAAAATGTAGTTAAAAAAATAATAGCACCAAAAAATGAAAATATAAAAGGAACCTATAAATGTACATTCATGATATTCTGGTCTATATAAGGACCATCCTACCGATTTCTAGAAGGCTACAGGTCATTGGCTTAGCCATATACCCACTTATTATCGTCCTCACTCAATCAGCGTGTCTGATTGGTTGCTGCAAATCCCTTGTATTTTTTCTTTAGGATGTCGTGAGCTTGGGGGAAATTTGTGCATATTGGAACCCGGTTATTAAATCCAGCCGTCCTTTACGAGCTCAAAAGATACTTGCCATGAAAATATGGAACCTAACTCTTCTTCGCAGTTTCCCCCTCAAAAAACTGGGGGAAAAGCCAATATCCCAGCATAACCGATGGCATTGGTCTTTGTTTTTGGTTGAAGATATTAACAATTTAAATAGAAGTTCTACTACTATTACTAAAAATAACCATCATCATCCTCACCACCACCATCACCACCATCATCATCATCCTCACCACCATCATCATCATCCTCACCACCATCATCATCATCCTCGCCACCATCATCATCATCCTCACCACCACCACCATCAACATCATCCTCACCACCATCATCATCATCCTCACCACCATCATCATCCTCACCACCACCATCATCGTCATCCTCACCACCACCATCATCGTCATCATCATTAATAATAATAAGAATAGCTTAGAATGTATTGTAACAGGACACATTTTACGTATTTCACAATAAACCCGCAATTAGCTCAGTAAACATAAATGAAATTAGGATTGTGGAGCACTCGATGAGTGACTGTACTCACCCACAGTATAGTTTTCTGATATGGCCATGCACCCGACGTCTCCACACTCCACTGTTTCTTTAACATCGCAGTCTTCTCTGTTCCGTCCCAGACATTGTATGCATTGTTCACCATAACCTGACGGGGAAATAATTCATATTTAATGAGAATCTTTACATTTAGAATATCAGTGTACCAAGTGTTAGTTTGTAAAGGGTATCTTAGCGTTTGGTAGACCCTACTCTGTTGGAAAGCCGGAGATAACATAACTACCTCTAAAACCACCAACTATCAACAATAATGGATCTACACCTTGGGAACTGATTGGAGACGAAATAAATATTCAATATTCAATATAATAAAACTTTAAGAAAATATGATAGATAGATAGATAGTAAACCTGTTACTTATACTATTCTTGAATTTTAATTTGTAGACATTTGTCTTACTTGTTGCCACCATCACCGCGAGGACACCGAGGATCAGCTGGACAGATGTCATTGTGAGGCTTGAACCTTCCGATGGTCTCCTTCAATGTTCTTCTCGATTTTTTTTCTTCGAAATGGTGAAATGATCAGACCAGCTACATTTATTTATGCTACTCATGTGGAAGTGAAGTCATCGCAACCTGACTTTGATTTTATTTGTTCTACACCCGTGGTGCAAACCAGCTGCGGGGCAGAGATGTGACTCCAACAATCACCCTAGGGCATTTACCAATAAAATTGTGTTAAATGTCTACTTAATAAATAAAAATCAGGCAGCACTGACATCCGCCTCAATGTCCTGGTCACATGTTAAGGTATTTTAATTGGAATATCCAGAAGCAAGACGTTGTAACAAGCTGTCATGAGGGATTTAACTTACATTTTGTAATTTTTGAGTATTTGGTTCAGATCTAAGCTCAAACAGAAGAAAAATGATTTGTGTGTTGACGTGAGTGTGATGTGAAAAAGTGTGTAACAATGTGTTCTAGTGCGTCGATGAGTTACTGGAGGGGGCATGGAGCCGATGGGGGGTGTCAAAAACAGGATCTGGCCCGGGTGTCAAATACTCTACCAGCTACATCCTGAAGATATGGGCCATGAACGTACCTTGATTTAGTTGAGTTAGTTCTCTCAAGAGAGGGCATTTTTCATGGTAACCCCCTCCCAGAAAAACTACTAAATCATCATAAATTTGAATAATAAACCAGAATTTGGCGGCAGATAAGAACCATCCGGCTCATCTAGTCTGCCCAATGAGGTTGACCCTTTAGACAGATGACGCTCCCTGTAGTGCCATTGCTCTATAAACTGATTTATGAACCCAACCAGCCCACTGACGTTATAGAGGACTGCACTGAGTATGTACAGCTTCCATAGTTCATTACCGCCTGGCACCGCACCTCCTTAAAAGGCAGGGCACCGGAATATGACATCATATCCCTGACACCGCACCTCCTTAAAAGGCAGGGCACCGGAATATGACGTCATATCCCTGACACCGCACCTTCTTAAAAGGCAGAGGCACCGGAATATGACGTCATATCCCTGACACTGCACCTCTTTAAAAGACAGGGCACCGGAATATGACATCATATCCCTGGCACCGCACCTCCTGAAAAGGCAGGGCACCGGAATATGACGTCATATCCCTGACACTGCACCTCTTTAAAAGACAGGGCACTGGAATATGGCGTCATATCCCTGACACCACATCTCCTTAAAAGGCAGGGCACCGGAATATGATGTCATATCCCAGCGCTCAGCTGTAAATATGGTGGCTCTGAAGGGGCAGCTGGTGGGTTAGTTAAACATAAAGTTAAATATGGTCTGCTTAGGGGCTAATTATATACATGAGACGGTGCTGTAAATTAATGTAGATTTATTAATCAATACGTATGATTTAAGTGATTAATTGCATCAGCATACAGTATATCAGCTGCTTTTAATACCCAAGTTAAAGCATTCATGTTGTAGCATATTTATATAAAACATTCTATTTTATGTATTAAAAATCTTCCAATCCATATAAATAACACTCCGTAGCGACCCTTGACATTCCAAGACGTGTTATATTTTTCCCAACTGAATTTATTTTAACAATAGATTTCTCCATGATGTCTGTCAACATTCAACCAATCTTGTTTATCGCCATTTTTTTAATTAATTGATCAATATATTGATTGCGAGTGTATATGGGAGCAAGCAAATAGTGTAAGCAACAATAACATTGCTAGTTTGATACCTGGTATTTTAAATTAATAATTGTTTAACTGTCTAAGGTTTCCGAACACTGAAATACTCTTTCTTTCCGGTATCCCGGCAAAGCGTCAAACCCGATGGAGCATCCTTTCTCGCTTATACAGCCTTTCATACTGTAATCCACGACAATGTTATCTACGAAAGAAAAAGACCTGCATGGGTCATATGGACATGTAGAGGAGATGGAGGATCCATAAATAAATCCATTTATTGCTGATATAATGTGTGATGTTTCTGTTGACCACTCCTGGAAATAAAGTGGTAGATGTAGAGCACCCAACCCAACTCAACCAAACCCAACCCAACGACATATTGAATTTCAAGGCGATTGGCAGGTGATGCCGGAACAAAAGAAGTTTACGATGGATACCATGTATCCGTCTTCCCTCAGTTACCTGATCTATACACCGTTGCTGCATACGAGAGACATTTATTTTGATGCCCGCGGCAGGCCATCCTCTCGGTAGAAGAACATTCCGCTTTAGTGTTGTTTGTGAAGCAAGATTCGCAGAGTTTACCATTTAGTTGGCCCTCATCTTCAGGAACTGGGGAAAATAAATAAGATCAGATGTTATCCGACTATGAAAACATATTGTAGATAATTTTAATGTTGATAGTCAAGTCATAAAGTAAAGCACGTCAGGAGAAAACACGAGGTTCTGCATGATTTCCCATGGAGAATGGCAGAAGACAGCACTAGCGCCCCCTAGAGCTAGGACATGTGAACTACCCCATGTTCCCAAAATTACAATTTAAAGCATTTACAAAGCACGTGTTTTAGGTAACAGACAGAAACTGATGGGATATGTTCCAAATGGACAGAACATGAGGCGGAGCTTCTGGATCTGGCCTTCACCGTATGGACTTTTAAAAACGATAAGTTACATTCCTAGGTTGGGAGCCAAGAGATGATTCTTCTCCTTATATAGTAGAAGTCTTCTTACATACTATGGATAATAAATGGCTGAACACCCCAATATGCTTATTGGGAAATGTCCAGCCCCGTCCAGCAAACATCCACCAAAAGGGACAGCGTAAGAAAACCAATGTACATTATGGAAAGAATCCAGTAAAGGTGGAAATGATTTCTTGAGATACCTAGATATATCTTACGCCATGTGGAATTGCTACTGGTCCATGGGTATTATGATGTGTACCGACCCCCTTTGACGGTTCACCCCTCATAATAAACTCCCTATATGAAACACGGCCGACGATTTTGTTGAAAAGTCATATCAATGACATATACTCACGTGAATATGGGATTTTCTCATTGCAAAGATCACCTTTGCAGCAGTTAACAGACACTTTAATGTCCATTTCATCGTTGAGGGTGTCGAAGTGTAAATATCCACCACAAATGTTTTTATCGGCACAATCCATTGTTATTGATGGTAACGTTGTACCTTCTGCCAAAATTGAAATAAAATAAACAAAATAACATCCAATATTGGAAATATGCACACTAACTCAAAAAAAGGCCATTGGCTCAGCCATACCTCCTCCTCTTATTTTTCTGACTCCAAAACTTTAGAAAACTTCAAAAAATACAAAAAATGTTTTTTAATATTTTTTTATATTATTATTATTACTATTACTATTGTTATTATTAAAAAATATTTTTACAGTTTGGGTTAGGCCTAAGTATATCTATATATATATATAGTTAGGTATATAATAATAATAATAATAATAATAATAATAAAATACAGGAATTAACATACAAATATTACATTTGCTCACAGTATTTGGAAATGACTCAATGACCCATCTTAATATAATTAATATCAATAATAATAATAATAATATTATTAACATATTTTAAGTATACCATACCTAAACTAAAAATACATCAGTGAATATGAACCAAACGATGATGAACAAACAGTGAGAACGTGTCCTTACCCACAACACATCTTTTCGACATGGTCATGCAGCCGAGGTCTCCGCACTCCACAGTTTTTTTCCCGTCGCAGTCTTCTCTGTTCCGTCCCACGCATTGTATACATTGTTCACTAGAAACTAACGCAGAACAAAACTCATCACTAATTCAAATCTTTACGGCTGAGACTATTCCTTTCTCAAGGGTTAGTATAAAATGTGAAAAAAATTCTTTCCAGAACAAAATATAAGAATGCCATAAAAAAAATACAAGAAAAGACAATGGTGTGTGGCTTAAGTGGTGGACATGCTGAATTGGAGTTATTTCGAAAGTATATATGGCACCAAAATGGATGTTGTTCTTCCTGAATTTGATATTGTATATGTTTATTTGTATTAATTTTTATTAATTAATTGTATTAATGCTTAAGATGAGAGCTCAATAATGGCTGGATATCCCAGGCTCGATCTGCTGTTGGGCAAGAACTTCCATCTTGACCATTAGTTGGTATGACGATTATTATATAAAGAGAGCTGTAGACCACCGATAAATGCTTGGTAAATCCTTTTGAGATTTGTTAACCATTATAGTAAGTAGGTCAGGTATTAAATCTCACCATGTTTTACTTTACATAGAATCTTTCCTAGGAATCCCTCTAGGACATTTATTTAAACCCGCCAACAGCTGCTAATGAACTGGACTTTGCTTGGATCTTAATTGGTAGATAATACAGGAACAATCTTATGATCGGCAGATCCTAAATTGTGATTTAGTAATCCTTGAATTGTGTTTTTGTTAGGATGGGCTCTTACCTGTAGACACCAAAACTGTGACTACACAGAGAACTATCTGGACGGACGTCATGGCGACTCTTGAGCTGGAATGGTCTCCTTCGATGTTCTCCTAGATATCTCCTTGGTGAAATGATCGGCTCAGCTACGCTTATTTATTTATTCTCCTGGAGGTGATTATTACTTTATTCTTCTGGAGGTGTTGACTACGTAGTAACAGAATGTAAAATAGGGCGGAGAAGTAAAGGCAAGAATCCAACCCAGCGTAATTACAAATCACATTATATTATATGAAATGTCCACCAATGTTTGCGTTTCCCACTATCATATATTATGGATATTAAAAAATGGGCTTTCATTGTCAAATCAAAAAAAAAAAAAGTTGTAATACCATGAAATTATGATTTTTTTCTCTTATATTTTGTATGTTTTTGGGCATATGGTGAAGAGTTATTATCAACTTCATTCTTCCCATGCCCTCTGTGTTTTATTGTTAGTCTTTATTACCCAAAAGAGATGCGATAACGCTCAAACTCCCTAAACGGGAGATCTTTCAGCTTGAGGTGAACGTTCTATATGACATTGGGTTAATTCTAGCTGTTCCCGTATAGCTACGAGCTTGTCTAACTTGTGTGACTTGCTGGTGAAACTTGTGTAATGGATGACGAAAGCTTCATCGAAGTTGTTTACGTTCTTGGATGCTGTTTTGGACACAAATATTAGGACGTTGACGACGAACACTAAATAAAGAAACTCAACATTTTGCGAAACGCCATCGTTTCAACGTTTTGCGCGGATGCCATTCCAAGATTTATGGAAAGGTAGAAAAAAAAATGAACTTTTCAGTCCATGCGCATTATGCAAAACTAAATATAAAAAATATGAAAAAGCTAAAAATCTACAGATTGTGCCATACGGAGGGGGGGTTACCAAGAAAGCATTGAGTAAACAAAGCAAAACTAAGGGATCGGGTGGCCAAGGAATACCATTCAGATTACAAAATATTGCCATTGGGCTATTACTTAAGTGTTTGAAAGGCTGAAAGTGCCCGTGGACTATGAAAACAAGAAAAACATACCTTGCGTTGGTTTCACAAAACCAAATTATGGCCTGAATGGTTCTGAGATGCGATAACTCAGGAGTGAATAAAAAAGATGGATCACATTGCATATTCACCAACATCAACTCAACACATGAACATCAATTTCTCTTGGATACTTTTCTAATTGTTCGACATATTCTCAATTCATTCTAAATGAAATATTATTAAATGTAAGAGCTTGCGTAGCTTGAAACGTAAAAAACAGGAAGATGAAATCTCCATTGTCGTTTACGATCTTGGATTTCGCTTTCGACACAAATATTAGGACTGCTAAACACTAAATAAAGAAACTAGCGCCGTTGCTTTTACATTTTTGAACAGATTCACGAAAACCTTGAGAAATTTGAATTCTTAGTCCGTGTGAGAAACATAATTAGAAAAAAAGTATTAAAAAACAACAAATTTTAATAAACAAGTTAAGTTGCGTAAGGTTCTAGAAGGTTGACCCATTTCAGAGCTATGAGTCGCCCTTTTGAGTTCCTCCTCTATAGAAATCGGTGAGGCCAGAACTCGTAGGGACGAAGATCACGAGCAGCTCTGGAACAGTTGAAAGTAATTGGACCGTTAAACTTGAAATTACTGCTGCTTTTGGAGGTTCTGAGAAAGAGTTAAGCTGAAGAAGCAGCTTGACCTTGGCCTTGATGACATGGACCATGAGATCGGTTGAGTTAACTCTCTCAAGCAAATGTAATTTACAAAGATTTTTTGATCTGGACTTCCCAAACAGGGCTTCCTGAATCCTGAATTGACCTCAATTTCGGTCACACATAAGGTATATTAGTGAAGATCAGTGCTGAGGAACATTCAAATGATACAGGTCCACATCGAGGGGCTTCATGGTCGCTCTTACCCTCTTTCTAGTTTGGCTCCTAACTTATTTTTGTAGTTGAGGCACTTTTTGGGTTTTTTTTGGAAGTGTCTGCCATTTCTAGTTATGATTCCAGATACATTCATGATATCCTGGCTGCTACGGAGCTAATGATATAAATCGGTGGGGGTCATAAACGATATATAGAGGAAGCATTTCAATAAACAATAAATATGATGTTCTCTGCATCAATATACGCATAGCCAAATGTCTTTTAATGCCCAACTTGGAAAAAAATTGGATTTAATGGATTTTTTGGCGTTCCGAACAATGTTTTTGATATTTCTTAACGTTATTTCAACACTAGATTTCCCCCCGATGTCTCCATTCAGCAGCTCTAACCATAAAACGTCACAAAGAAGCGTTTTGTTGCTTAATGAGATTTATTTATTGATTGGTCAGAGAGGATAGAGGAGCAAGCAGAATTATGTATTTTTTTTTGTCTTTCCGTGTCTTCGTGGTGGAAGATTGCGAGGTTGACAACGGAGAACCGCAGTAAGAGCGCATGCATGAGGAGCATTTTTATTAGAAATCATTAAATCAATTATTTTGAAGTGTGTTGACGGGACGAGAGGTTTTTTTCTCTCAAATCCCTGATCAAATTTTAATGCAAAAGCCACACGTTTTCCATGTTACAGATGGCCATACTTCATGGAATTGTGGACAATAGCGAGAATTAAATCCCGGGGCACTCGGTACTAGGTAATGGTTCGGTACATTCGAATACTCTTCCTTCCAGCTCCTTGGTCCCGGGCAATGCTTGAAACTTCAGAATGCATCCCAGATCACTAACGCAGCCCTTCATACTGTAATCCGAGACGCTCAAATCTACAAAAGAAAGGGAATCGCATGGGTCATATGGACACGTAGAGCGTGTGAAGGGTATGCATATAAGGGGGCACTAGTATTCAAACAGATATTTCTGTAATTACCTGCTTTCTCCACCGTTCCTTCATACCTAATGCATTTATTTTGATTCCCGCGGCATTGCATCATCTCCGTAGAAATGCATTCGCCTTTAAAGTTTTCTTTAAAACAGGATGGGCAGCATTTGCCGTTTGGTTCACCTTCATCTGTAGGAACTGGAATACAAGAAAGTATCGGGCATCACACACACAGAACATGTAATTGGAGCCATGGGGGGGGCAGAGGATGAGTTATTGATTCTTCAGGGCCAGTTTGATTTGGGCCGGGGCACCCGTGGAAGCGGGAGGTCAGTGGGGTCACGTAACATGACCCAGGGGTAATAACACAGCTGCTCATACACTAAGTGTGTTAGAGTAAGTATGTGTGTCAGAGTTTATATGTGTGTTAGTGTTTGCGATTGTGTGTGTGTGCGAGAGTGAGTGATTGAGCGTGTGGTACTGTTTGCGATAGTGTTAGCGCGAGTACGTGTAAGTGTGCGCTCGTTACAAGGTGAATGTGGAAGAAGCCAGTGGGCCTCTCGTCTTTACTTCCCCCTATGTGCCAGCCCTCCACCGACCGCTAGAAATTCATTCATCCACATCAATTAAAGCACTTAAGGATAAAACAGAAGGCTTTGCGAGTGGACGGAGGCGGCACTGAGTGGACAGCAAAAAATATAGCAAAATGTTCTTAAAAAAAAACTATATATTTGCACAAAAGGGACAGAAAACCAATACACGAATCATACAAAGAAAAGGTGAATTGATTTCCCAAGATATTTGGGTATTTTTATCTGCACCAACCTACATTGACAGTTCAACCCCCATAATAAACTCATTAAATGAAGCATAGCCTACACAATTAATACAAACCATATAAAAAAAATATACTTACTGGAATACTGGAGGATTTCTTTGCAACCATCACCAGTACAACACTGCGCAAACACTTTAATATCCACTTCATTGTGGCGAGTGTTTAATCTTAAATGTTCACCACAAAGGGCTGGGTTGGCACAGTCCATTGCCAGTGTTGGATATGTTACCCCAACTGCAGAAATATAAATAAAGAAAATAATAGCATCCAATACCGAAAATACGCAGAAACATTTAAACATATGCTAATGGTATTCTAGATTAAGAATTCCTAACTAATCACGGGGAAGCTAAAGCTCATTGGCTTAGCCATAGCTTTTCTTCGTATTGTCCTGAGTCCTGTTCTTCTCTTAGTATCAATTATATGTTAATTTACGGATACATAGTTATAAAAGAGAGTCCCAAATTCATCAGAGAAACAAATGAAATGAGGATTAATGGGACTTCGTTACACGGATACAGACACCAGCATTTGCTTAAGAATGATGAGGAAATGTACTTACGCACAATGCATCTTTCTGATACCGCTCCGCAGCCAACGATTCCACACTCCGTGGTTTCTTTGACCTCGCACACTTCTTTGTTCCGTCCCAGACATTTTGTGCATTCTTCACCATAAACTAATGGGGGAAATAACTCATAGTTCACCTGAAACTTTACCAGGGCCGGACTGGCGATGATGAGGCAGCCCCGGCACTTTAAGGCCGGCACCTGATGGTGTAAGTGCAGCCAACAGCTGGATATGCGCGGCTCAACTCTACGTTACATAGCTGGGCATATTAAACATTTGCCCCGTGTGCCAGATGGCCAGTCCAGTGATCTTTATGGTTCAGAGTATTAATGTCCTTACTGTTAGTCTGTCAGATACCTCTTATGGTGTCTTAGAACCTTGAGTATGAAATGTACCAAGAATGAGTGTTTTTCTTATGTTAATATAAAACAATGGCAAGAAAAAATACTATATTCCTATATGATAGGAATGGTGGATGTAGCCCACCTTGACTTTAATATAGTATATGTTAATTTTTTTCCTATGTACCAATCTGAAGCTCCAGCTCCAAGCTCCATAATGGCTGGATACGCCTCGGACTGGCCACTTGGCATCTAATAATCCTTGAATTAGTTTTTCAGAAATGTTCTTACCTGTAGACACCAAAGCCGCGATTACGCAGAGAACTATCTGGACAGACCTCATTGTAATGCTTGAACTGGAATGGTCTCCTTCAACGTTCTTCTAGATATCTTCTGGAGGACAGTGAGGCTATCAGCTCAGCTACCTGCGCTTTATAGTAGTCTTCGGTAGGGTAACGTCACTCCAGCCAGATTCTGTCACTATTTGATGTACGCTCACAGTAAACAGAACACGCCAAGGGAATAAGGGCAACAATCCAGCAACTACCCTGTGGCACTTTTTATTAATTAGTTTGGAAGCCAAATGATTAATTACATTCTAATAAATATCTAATTTAAAAAAAATTGGGTCATTACTGAAGTCCGCCTCTAGCCCTGGCTTTTAAACTGTAAAATCTAGACTGTTGCAACAGATTTTAATGATGAATTTACTTTAGATTTTGTATTTTTGAGCATTTTTGAGTTATGATTTTTTAGCACGACCTTGGCCCATGTACAATCTGTTTGAGGAACGGAGGGCAGCTGCCAAACAAGGGCTGAAATGGCCAGAAAGCATCCTTGAGATGAAAACATGATGGTCCGATGGTCTTTATAGTTACCTTTACGTTTCTTGTAGTGTTATTTTTTTGCCTATATTTGCCAATTCCTAACCGTGTCTCAACTTTTGGTTTTTCAAGACCTACATGAGCATAATTACGTACGTATAACTGATTATTGACTCATTGTTACCTTAGTTACATTACGTGCGTTCCACTCTCCATTTCCATGGTCTATTTGAAGTTCTTCTCTGCCTCCCAATTATTTTTAATTAATTTTTAGTTGAGTTTACATAGTGTGTTTGCATTGGGAAACGGTAAAAATTCCAATGCCAATTAGTTTTAAAAAGGTGCCAAAATGTAATGAAAAATGCATCAAGCCAACATTCAGATGCCTGTAGCAGGGTTTGTTAATGTAAAGGTTGAGCCTCTACCTTGAGACGTGCCGTTCTCAAAATTGATATATATGGTTAAGAGACCTCAGGTTGAGAAAGGTGTTCTTCAGTATGAAGAATAATGTAAAGCATCGGATGGAATTTCTGCAATTCTGAGGAATCGTTTTCTGTATTTCCACCAGAACATTCTGAACAATCTTAGTAAATAATGAATACCTTTAACATTGGTAAACCGACTTCAATGGTGGACCACTATCTTCACCATTTTCTAAGAGTGTCCCGACAAATACCACCGGCGAATAACACAAACATGGTGGGTCGGGCACACTACCACAGTGCTCAACAACAGTGGACTACTCACCAGTCTGATCTTGCTGGGCAAACCTGATCCCAGATAACCCTTTTGAGACTGAAGCCCTAAGAGATGTTCATACATTACCTGTTCATTTAAGGATTATCTATACCACCATCCTTATATTTCAGGCTTGCACGTGTCACAAGTGGGTCAGGTGGTGCGGCACCTGTATCGCCATATTATATATTATGTTTATGTTGTGTTTTCAAATAATGTACATTTCTACTATAAATAAAGTTATTTCTACCTGCGTCACGGTGTGGAAGGCGTAAAGCGGACTGCACCATGGCCAAAATTTTCCATAGTTGACTTAATAAAGCATTATATTATTTACTTTGTGTTTGTGTATTTATTTGGGGGGGAAAGAGGGCGATGCATTTACGCTACCTCAGTCATGTGCTTGGTGGGCTAAACTATGTTCGCCAACGACGGGTGTTTTCTCTATAGTTGGTATCGTCAGGGATATCACACCGGTGGACTTATCCCTTTTGCTACGGCCTGTATGTGTGAGGCCTTTTGTACGTCCTTCTCTAGATTTGTTCCTCTGTGGACAGAGCTGGTCAGTGGTTTAATGTGAACTTTCATTCATAAGGTTTTTTTGGTGCACAGGGACCGGAATAATGACTGCAGCAGCCTCGACTCACGTGCTAGGCTTCCCCGGAAACACATAACCCCCCAATAAATACACGACAACCATGTTTGGGTAGAAAAGGCCACAGCTGATTTATTTCAACGCTAGCCATTGCCACACAGATCTAAAACCGAAAATAGGCGCGTTAACAGGACCATGACCAACACACGGAAAACCAATAAACAACATAAATTAACATAAATAATTAACATTAACCATTTAATGTAACAAAACCCACCCCAAGCTTACCGGGTTATCCAGGTACCACACAGGGAAGGACATACCGGGATGCCCAAACCCCAGACCTGAGGTTCTCTGCCAGGAAAACTTCCCGCCACAAGTACCACCAAATGCTCTCCCAGCAGCATTAACCCCTAGATACCTGGTAAGCTTCCGCACAACCGTGACAAATACATACCCCAGGAACACTCATCACAAAAAGGGAGGAAGGGTGGCACAAACAAGTGGTAATGTGACAACAAAATGGCGCCTAACCTAGTGGCACCCGCCCCTTAAATAACCCTCCATTAACCCCTCCCCTGCCATATTTAACAAAATGCTACCAAGGTCTAGCCCCGCTCTGCACCCAGTCAAGAGCCGACTCTGGCCCATTCTCAGCCCCGTGGGCCTTAGGACTTTTGGAATTTCTTAAGATACCAAACATTATTGGAAAAATAGATTTCCCCGTCATGTCAGCATTTAGCAGCAATAAACATGAAACATTATAAAGGAGCGTTTTCTAGGTTACTAAGATTTATTTATTAATTGGTCAGAGAGGATACAAGAGCAAGCAAATAGTAACAAGAATCGTATTTTTATTAAAAGTATGTACGTAATCAGAGTGATGTATATTTTTTGCCAATTGCCTTCCTGCATCTCTGCTGTGGAAGAATGAGAGATTGTCAACAAACAGTAAGAACCGCAGTAAGTGCGCATGCATGAGGAACATTTTTATTAGAAATCATTAAATCAATTATTTTGAAGTGTGTTGAAGGAATGAGATTTTTTTTCCCTGATCAAATTTTAATGCAAAAGCCACACATTTTTCATGTTACAGATGGCCATACTTCATGGAATTGTGGACAATAGCGAGAATTAATCCTTGGCGCACTCGGTGCTAGGTAATGGTTCGGTACATTCGAATACTCTTTCTTCCACCTCCTTGGTCCTGGGCAATGCGTCAAACATCAGACTACATCCCAGATCACTAATGCAGCCCTTCATACTGTAATCCCAGACGCTCAAATCTACAAAAGAAAGGGAATCGCATGGGTCATATGGACACGTAGAGCGTGTGAAGGATGTACATATAAGGGGGCACTAGTATTTACACAGATATTCCTGTAATTACCTGCTTTCTCCACCGTTCCTTGATATTCAAAGCATTTATTTTGATTCCCGCGGCATTGCATCATCTCTGTAGAAATGCATTCGCCTTTAAAGTTTTCTTTAAAACAGGATGGGCAGCATTTACCGTTTGGTTCACCTTCATCTGTAGGAACTGGAATACAAGAAAGTATCGGGCATCACACACACAGAACATGTAATTGGAGCTGTGGGGGGGGCAGGGGAAGAGCTATTGATTCTTCAGGGCCAGTTTGATTTGGGCCGGCGCACCAGTGGAAGCGGGAGGTCAGTGGGGTCACGTAACATGACCCAGAGGTAATAACACAGCTGCTCATACACTGTAATAGAAGGAGTGTGTTAGAGTAAGTATGTGTGTCAGAGTTTATATGTGTGTTCGTGTTTGCGATTGTGTGAGTTAAAGTGAGTGTGCATGGAAATAGTGAGTCTGTGTTAATATTTGCGATAGTGTGTGTGCGAGAGTGAGTGATTGAGCGTGTGGTATTGTTTGCGACAGTGTTAGCGCGAGTACGTGTAAGTGTGTGCTCGTTACAAGGTGAATGTGGAAGGAGCCATTTGGCCTCTCGTCTTTACTTCCCCCTATGTGCCAGCCCTCCACCGATCGCTAGAAGTTCATTCATCCACATCAATTAAAGCACTTAAGGATAAAACAGAAGGCTTTGCGAGTGGAAGGAGGCGGCACACGCTGTACAGCAAAAAATATAGCAAAATGCTCTTAAAAACTATATATTTGCACAAAAGGGACAGCGTAGGAAAACCAATACACGAATCATACAAAGAAAAGGCGAATTGATTTCCCAAGATATTTGGGTATTTTTATCTGCACCAGCCTACTTTGGCAGTTCAACCCCCATTATAAACTCATTAAATGAAGCATAGCCTACAAAATTAATACAAACCATATCAAAAAATATACTTACTGGAATACTGGAGGCTGCAAGGTTCACCAATACAACACTGCACAAACAGATCAATATCCACTTCATTGTGACGAGTGTTTAATCTTAAAGGTTGATCACAAAGGGCTGGGTCCATTTCCAGTGCTGGATATGGTTTCCCAGCTGCAGAAACTATAAATAAAGAAAATAATAGCATCCAATACTGAAAATACGCAGAAACATTTAAACATATGTTAATGGTATTCTAGATTAAGAATTCCTAACTAATCACGGGGAAGCTAAAGCTCATTGGCTTAGCCATAGCTTTTCTTCTTATTGTCCTGAGTCCTGTTCTTCTCTTAGTATCAATTATGTTAATTTACGGATACATAGTTCTAAAAGAGAGTCCCAAATTCATCAGAGAAACGAATGAAATGAGGATTAATGGAACCTTGTTACACGGATACAGACACCAGCGTTTGCTTAAGAACGGTGAGAAAATGTACTTACGCAGAATACATCTTTCTGATACCGCTCCGCAGCCAACGATTCCACACTCCGTGCTTTCTTTGACCTCGCACACTTCTTTGTTCCATCCCAGACATTTTGTGCATTCTTCACCATAAACTAATGGGGGAAATAACTCATATTTAACTTGAAACTTTACCAGAGCCGGACTGGCGATGATGAGAGAGCCCCGGCACTTTAAGGCCAGCGGCCACCTGATGGTGTAAGTGCAGCCAACAGCTGGATATGCGCAGCTCAACTCTACGTTATTATCCTTACATAGCTGGGCATAGTAAACATTTGCCCCGTGTGCCAGATGGCCAGTCCAGTGATCTTTATGGTTCAGAGTATTAATGTACTTACTGTTAGTCTGTTAGATACCTCTTATGGTGTCTTAGAACCTTGAGTATGAAATGTACCAAGAATGAGTGTTTTTCTTTTGTTAATCTAAAAGAATGGCAAGAAAAAATACTATATTATAGGAATGGTGGATGTAGCCCACCTTGACTTTAACGTAGTACATGTTAATTTTTTTCCTATGTACCAATCTGAAGCTCCAGCTCCAAGCTCCATAATGGCTGGATACGGCCTCGGACTGGCCACTTGGCATCTAATAATCCTTGAATTAGTTTTTCAGAAATGTTCTTACCTGTAGACATCAAAGCCGCGATTACGCAGAGAACTATCTGGACAGACCTCATTGTAATGCTTGAACTGGAATGGTCTCCTTCAACGTTCTTCTAGATATCTTCTGGAGGATAGTGAGGCTATCAGCCCAGCTACCTGCATTTATAGTAGTCTTCGGTAGGGTAATGTCACTCCAGCCAGATTCTGTCACTATTTGATGTACGCTCACAGGAAACAGAACACGCCAAGGGAATACGGGCCATAAATCCAGCAATTATCTCGTGGCACTTTTATTAATTAGTTTGGAAGCCAAATGATTAATTAAATTCTAATAAATATCTAATTTAAAAAAATTGGGTCATTACTGAAGTCTGCCTCTAGCCCTGGCATTTAAACTGTAAAATCTAGAATGTCGCAACAGATTTTAATGATGAATTTACTTTAGATTTTGTATTTTTGAGCATTTTTGAGTTATGATTTTTTAGCATGACCTTGGCCCATGTACAATCTGTTTGAGGAACGGAGGGCAGCTGCCAAACAAGGGCTGAAATGGCCAGAAAGCATCCTTGAGATGAAAACATGATGGTCCGATGGTCTTTATAGTTACGTTTCTTGTAGTGTTATTTTTTTGCCTATATTTGCCAATTCCTAACCGTGTCTCAACTTTTGGTTTTTCAAGACCTACATGAGCATAATTCCGTACGTATAACTGATTATTGACTCATTGTTACCTTAGTTCCATTACGTGCGTTCCACTCTCCATTTCCATGGTCTATTTGAAGTTGTTCTCTGCCTCCCAATTATTTTAGATTAATTTTTCATTGAGTTTACATAGTGTGTTTGCATTGGGAAACTGTAAAAATTCTAAAGCCAATTGGTTTTAAAAAGGTGCCAAAATTTTATGAAAAATGCACCAAGCCAACATTCAGATGCCTGTAGCAGGGTTTGTTAATTTAAAGGTTGAGCCTCTACCTTGAGACGTGCCGTTCTCAAAATTGATTTATGGTTAAGAGACCACAGGTTGAGAAATGCGTTCTTTAGTATGAAGAATAACGTAAAGCATCAGATGGAATTTCTGCAATTCTGAGGAATCATTTTCTAATATTTCCACCAGAACATTCTGAACAATCTTAGTAAATAATGAGTACCTTTAACATTGGTAAACCGACTTCAATGGTGGACCACTGTCTTCACCATTTTCTAAGAGTGTCCCGACAAATACCACCGGCGAATGACACAAACATGGTGGGTCGGGCACACTACCACAGTGCTCAACAACAGTGGACTACTCACCAGTCTGATCCTGCTTAGCTAACCTGATCCCAGATAACCCTTTTGAGACAGAAGCCCTAAGAGATGTTCATACATTACCTGTTCATTTAAGGATTCACTATACCACCATCCTTATATTTCAGGCTTGCACGTGTCACAAGTGGGTCAGGTGGTGCGGCACGTGTATCGCCATATTATATATTATGTTTATATTGTGTTTTCAAATAATGTACATTTCTACTATAAATAAAGTTATTTATACCTGCGTCACGGTGTGGAAGGCATAAAGCGGACTGCACCATGGACAAAATTTTCCATAGTTGACTTAATAAAGCATTATATTATTTACTTTGTGTTTGTGTATTTATTTGGGGGGGAAAGAGGGCGATGCATTTACTTTACCTCAGTCATGTGCTTGGTGGGCTAAACTATGTTCGCCAACGACGGGTGTTTTCTCTATAGTTGGTATCGTCAGGAATATCACACCGGTGGACTTATCCCTTTTGCTACGGCCTGTATGTGTGAGGCCTTTTGTACGTCCTTATCTAGATTTGTTCCTCTGTGGACAGAGCTGGTCAGTGGTTTAATGTGAACTTTCATTCATAAGGTTTTTTTGGTGCACAGGGACCGGAATAATGACTGCAGCAGCCTCGACTCACGTGCTAGGCTTCCCCGGAAACACATAACCCCCCAATAAATACACGACAACCATGTTTGGGTAGAAAAGGCCACAGCTGATTTATTTCAACGCTAGCCATTACCACACAGATCTAAAACCGAAAATAGGCGCGTTAACAGGACAATGACCAACACACGGAAAACCAATAAACAACATAAATTAACATAAATAATTAACATTAACCATTTAATGTAACAAAACCCACCCCAAGCTTACCGGGTTATCCAGGTACCACACAGGGAAGGACATAACGGGATGCCCAGACCTGAAGTTCCCAGCTCCACCTGCCAGGAAAACTTCCCGCCACAAGTACCACCAAATGCTCTCCCCGCAGCATTAACCCCTAGATACCTGGTAAGCTTCCGTACAACCGTGACAAATACATACCCCAGGAACACTCATCACAAAAAGGGAGGAAGGGTGGCACAAACAAGTGGTAATGTGACAACAAAATGGTGCCTAACCTAGTGGCACCCACCCCTTAAATAACCCTCCATTAACCCCTCCCCTGCCATATTTAACAAAATGCTACCAAGGTCTAGCCCCGCTCTGCACCCAGTCAAGAGCCGACTCTGGCCCATTCTCAGCCCCGTGGGCCTCAGGACTTTTGGAATTTCTTAAGATACCATACATTATTGGACAAATAGATTTCCCCGCCGTGTCAGCATTTAGCAGCAATAAACATGAAACATTATAAAGGAGCATTTTCTAGGTTAATAAGATTTATTTATTAATTGGTCAGAGAGGATACAAGAGAGAGCAAGCAAACAGTAACAAGAATCGTATTTTTATTAAAAGTATGTACGTAATCAGAGTGATGTATATTTTTTGCCAATTGCCTTCCTGCATCTCTGCTGTGGAAGAATGAGAGATTGTCAACAAACAGTAAGAACCGCAGTAAGTGCGCATGCATGAGGAGCATTTTTATTAGAAATCATTAAATCAATTATTTTGAAGTGTGTTGAAGGGATGAGATTTTTTTTCCCTGATCAAATTTTAATGCAAAAGCCACACATTTTCCATGTTACAGATGACCATACTTCATGGAATTGTGGACAATAGCGAGAATTAAATCCCGGGGCACTCGGTACTAGGTAATGGTTCGGTACATTCGAATACTCTTTCTTCCAGCTCCTTGGTCCCGGGCAATGCGTCAAACCTCAGAATGCATCCCATTTCACTAACGCAGCCCTTCATACTGTAATCCGAGATGCTCAAATCTACAAAAGAAAGGGAATCGCATGGGTCATATTGATGTGTAGAGCGTGTGAAGGGTGTACATATAAGGGGAAAAGATATTTCTGTAATTACCTGCTTTCTCCACCGTTCCTGCGTACGAAAAGCATTTATTTTGATTCCCGCGGCATTGCATCATCTCTGTAGAAATGCATTCACCTTTAAAGTTTTCTTTAAAACAGGATGGGCAGCATTTGCCGTTTAGTTCACCTGGATGGATCTTCAGGGACTGGAATACAAGAAAGTGTCAGCCAACACACACACACACACACAGAACATGTAACTGGAGCCGTGGGCAATAACACAGCTGCTCATACACTGTAATAGAAGGAGTGTGTTAGAGTAAGTATGTGTGTCAGAGTTTGTGTGTTAGTGTTTGCGATTGTGTGAGTTAAAGTGAGTGTGCATGGAAATAGTGAGTCTGTTAATATTTGGGATAGTGTGGGTACTTGAGTGAGTGCTTGAGCGTGTGGTTATTGTTTGCAATAGTGTTAGCGCGAGTACGTGTAAGTGTGTATAAGGGGGATGTGGAAGAACCTAGTAGGCCCATCCAGTCTGCCCGACCTCTGAGTACTTTCCTTTAGTACCGGCCCTTATCCTATATCTAGCTTGGCCTTATGCCTATCCCATGCCTGCTTAAATGATTTTACTGTATTAACATCTACCACTTCTGCTGGATGGCTATTCCATCCGTCCACTACCCTTTCCGTAAAGTAATATTTTCTGATGTTACCATTAAACCTTTGCCCCTCTAGCTTATGGCTATGTCCTCTTGTTGTGGTTTTATTTCTCCTTTTAAATAAACTCTCTTCCTTTACTTTGTTGATTCCCTTTAAGTATTTAAATGTTTCTATCATATCCCCCCTGTCCCGTCTTTTTTCCAGGCTATATAGGTTAAGATCCTTTAACCTGTCCTGGTAAGGTTTATCCTGTAATCCATGAAGCATTTTAGTAGCCCTTCTCTGAACTTTATCCTTCTGGAGATACGGTCACAATACTCCACAATAGTACACAATACTCCAAGTGAGGTCTCACCAGTGATCTGTACAACGACACGAGCTCTTCCCTCTTTCTACTGCTAATACCTCTCCCTATACAACCAAGCATTCTGCTAGCATTACCTGCTGCTCTACTGCATTGTCTACCTACCTTTAAATCCTCAGAAATAATTACCCCTAAATCCCTTTCCTCACACGTTGAGGTTAGGACAGTACCAAATAGTCTATACTCTGCCCTTGGGTTTTTATGCCCCAGGTGCATTACTTTGCATTTATCCACGTTAAATGCCAATTGCCACAGCTCTGACCATGTTTCCAGTTTACCCAAATCATTTGCCCGTTGGCTTCTTCCTCCAGGAACATCAACTTTCCATCCCTTTCCATCAAGACCATCTGCAATATTATTAATAAAGATATTAAAGAGAACGGGTCCAAGTACAGATCCCTGAGGTAACCCACTGGTAACAAGACCTTGTTCTGAATACACGCCATTCACTACAACCCTCTGTTGTCTGTCACTCAGCCGCTGCCTGATCCATTCAACAACATTGGGATCTAAACCCAGAGATTGCAGTTTATTTGTAAGTCTTCTATGTGGGACAGAGTCAAAGGCCTTACTGAAATCCAGATACGCAACATCTACTGCAGCACCGCGATCCATTACTTTAGTCACCCAATCAAATAAAGCAATAAGATTCGTTTGGCGGATCTTCCTGAGGAAAACACATGTTGTTTTTGATCTTGAAGCCCATGTGACTTCAGATGTTCAACAATCCTTTTTTAACATCATTTCCATTAATTTCCCCACTACAGATGTAAGACTCACCGGCCTGTAGTCGCCCGACTTCTCCCTAGTGCCTTTTTTGTGAATGTGCACAACATTCGCTACTTTCCAATCCCCTGGGACAACTCCCGTTACTAATGATTCCTTAAATAAATCAGTTAACGATTTTGTTAATACCCCACCAAGCTCTTTTAATAACTTGGGGTGTATCCCATCAGGCCCTATCGACTTATTTGTCTGTACCTTAGACAACTGAAGTAGAACCTCCGCCTCGATGATTCAGTCTTTTTTCTCAACTGAGGTCCCATTCCCTCATTTTCATTTGTAAAAACTGAACTGAAATATTCGTTGAGGCAGTCAGCTAGGCCTTTTATACACACTTTATACAAAACATATTAAAATTATACTTACTGGAATACTTGAGGCCTTCATTGCAAAGATGACCAGTACAACACTGCACAAACGCATCAATATCCACTTTGTTATTGAGAATGCTTAATCTTAAATGTTGACCACAAAGGGCTGGGTCGGCACAGTCCATTTCCAGTGCTGTAGACGTTTCCCCAACTGCAGAATTATAAATAAAGAAAATAATAGCATCCAATACTGAAAATATGCAGAAACATTTAAACATATGTTAATGGTATTCTAGATTAATAATTCCTAACTAATTACGGGAAAGATAAAGCTCATTGGCTTAGCCATAGCTTTTCTTCTTATTGTCCTGAGTCCTGTTCTTCCATTAGTATCAATTATGTTAATTTACGGATACATAGTTCTAAAAGAGAGTCCCAAATTCATCAGAGAAACGAATGAAATGAGGATTAAAGGGACTTTGTTACACAAATACAGACACCAGCATTTGCTTAAAAATGGTGAGAAAATGTACTTACACAAAGTACTTCTTTCTGATACTGCTGCGCAGCCAACATCTCCACACTCCTTGTGTTTCTTAACATCACAGTATTCTTTGTCCCGTACCAGACATTTTACGCATTGTTCACCATAAACTAATGGGGGAAATAACTCATAGTTAACCTGAAACTTTACCAGGGCCGGACTGGCGATGATGAGGCAGCCCCGGCACTTTAAGGCCAGTGGCCACCTGATGGTGTAAGTGCAGCCAACAGCTGGATATGCGCGGCTCAACTCTACGTTATTATCCTTACATAGCCGGTCATCTTAAACATTTGCCCCGTGTGCCAGATGGCCAGTCCAGTGATCTTTATGGTTCAGAGTATTAATGTCCTTACTGTTAGTCTGTTAGATACCTCTTATGGTTTCTTAGAACTTAGAGTATGAAATGTACCAAGAATGAGTGTTTTTCTTTTGTTAATCTAAAAGAATGGCAAGAAAAAATACTATATTATAGGAATGGTGGATGTAGCCCACCTTGACTTTAACGTAGTACATGTTAATTTTTTTCCTATGTACCAATCTGAAGCTCCAGCTCCAAGCTCCATAATGGCTGGATACGGCCTCGGACTGGCCACTTGGCATCTAATAATCCTTGAATTAGTTTTTCAGAAATGTTCTTACCTGTAGACACCAAAGCCGCGATTACGCAGAGAACTATCTGGACAGACCTCATTGTAATGCTTGAACTGGAATGGTCTCCTTCAACGTTCTTCTAGATAGCCTCACTATCCTCCAGAAGATATCAGCTCAGCTACCTGCATTTATAGTAGTCTTCGGAAGGGTAATGTCACTCCAGTCAGATTCTGTCACTATTTGATGTACGCTCACAGGAAACAGAACACGCCAAGGGAATAAAGGCAATAAATCCAGCAGTTACCCTGAGGCACTTTTATTAACTAGTTAAGCCAAATGATAACTTAAATTCTATTAAATATCTTATTTAGAAAAATTGGGCCGTTACTGAAGTCCGCCTCTAGCCCTGGCATTTAAACTGTAAAATCTAGAATGTTCCAACATATTTTAATATGAATTTAGTTTATATTTTGTATTTTTTAGCATTTTTGAGTTATGATTTTCAGCATGACCTTGGACCATGTACAATCTGTTTGAGGAAGGGAGGGCAGCTGCCAAACAAGGGCTGAAATGGCCACAAAGCAACCCTGAGATGAAAACATTATGGTCCGATGCTCTTTACAGTTACCTTTACGTTTCTTGTAGTGTTATTTTTTTGTCTTAGTAAATAACGAGTACCTTTTAATATTGGTAAACCGACTTCAATGGTGCACCACTATCTTCACCATTTGAGTGTACTGACAAATACCACCGGAGAATAACACAAACATGGTGGGTCGGGCACAATACCACAGTGCTCAACAACAGTGGACTACTCACCAGTCTGATCTTGCTGGGCTAACCTGATCCCAGATAACCCTTTTGAGACTGAAGCCCTAAGTGATGTTCATACATTACCTGTTCATTTAAGGATACACTATACCACCATCCACAACATCGTAAACCACTTTCAATGGACAACCCCCGTCTTTATCATTTTCTTGGAGTGTCCCACTATATATTCCACGAAATATCCCCTGAGGCACACTCCTCTGACCAATTACAAAACTATGGGTCTCTACCCATCATGCCCAACAGCAGAGAACTGCTGTTCTGTCTCACATAGGTTGGCCTCAACCAGACATGCTAATCTGACCTCTATTTTGAGACACGGGCCTTATAAGACATTCACGTGGTCATTATACCACCATCCACCACATACACCATCTAGGGGGGAAAAGACTGATGGTCTACCACTAGCTGCAACATACTCAAAAGCCTGTTATTGCGCAGGTTAGTCGTACCACCTTCTGTCACACAAACAAACATGAAAGCTAAGATTAATGGCCACAACAACTGTGACTCAAACACTACACACGGGGCACACCCCAAATAGTAAACCCATTATTGTGTCAAGCAGGGTCCTCCTTGGCTAACAACATCACAGAATTTTAGTAATATATTCGACCAAATACCAGCCTCTTTACATGATGGTGAAGATTGATGGAGAACCATTTAATGTAACAAAACCCACCCCAAGCTTACTGGGTTATCCAGGTACCACACAGGGAAGGACATAACGGGATGCCCAAACCCCAGACCTTAGGGTCTCTGCCAGGAAAACCTCCCACCACAAGTACCACCAAATGCTCTCCAAGCAGCATTAACCCCTAGATACCTGGTAAGCTTCCGTACCACCGTGACAAAAAACACATACCCCAGAAACACTCATCACAAAAAGGGAGGAAGGGTGGCACAAACAAGTGGTAATGTGACAACAAAATGGCGCCTAACCTAGTGGCACCCACCCCTTAAATAACCCTCCATTAACCTCTCCCCTGCCATATTTAAAAAATGCTACCAAGGTCTAGCCTTGCTCGGCACCCAGTCAAGAGCCGACTCTGGCCCATTCTCAGCCCCGTGGGCCTCAGGACTTTTGGAATTTCTTAAGATACAAGACATTATTGGACAAATAGATTTCCCCGCCGTGTCAGCATTTTGCAGCAATAAACATGAAACATTATAAAGGAGCGTTTTCTAGGTTAATAAGATTTATTTATTAATTGGTCAGAGAGGATACAAGAGCAAGCAAACAGTAACAAGAATCATACAATTCAAAAAATGGCGTATTTTTATTAAACGTGTACGTATTCAGAATTATGTATATTTTTTGACAATTGCCTTCCTGCATCTCTGCCGTGGAAGAATGAGAGACCGCAGTAAGTGCGCATGCATGAGGAACATTTTTATTAGAAATCATTAAATCAATTATTTTGAAGTGTGTTGAAGGGATGAGATTTTTTTTCCCAGATCCCTGATCAAATTTTAATGCAAAAGCCACACGTTTTCCATGTTACAGATGGCCATACTTCATGGAATTGTGGACCATAGCGAGAATTAAATCCCGGGGCACTCGGTACTAGGTAATGGTTCAGTACATTCGAATACTCTTCCTTCCACCTCCCTGGTCCCGGGCAACGCGTCAAACTTCAGACTACATCCCAGATCACTAATGCAGCCCTTCATACTGTAATCCCAGACGCTCAAATCTACAAAAGAAAGGGAATCGCATGGGTCATATTGACGTGTAGAGCGTGTGAAGGGTGTACATATAAGGGGGCACTAGAATTTACACAGATATTCCTGTAATTACCTGCTTTCTCCACCGTTCCTTCATATGCAAAGCATTTGTTTTGTTTCCCGCGGCATTGCACCCTCTCTGAAGAAATGCATTCACCTCTAAAGTTTCTTTTTAAACAGGATGGGCAGCATTTGCCGTTTAGTTCACCTGGATCTTCAGGGACTGGAATACAAGAAAGTATCGGGCATTACACACACAGAACATGTAATTGGAGCTGTGGGGGGGGCAGAGGATGAGCTATTGATTCTTCAGGGCCAGTTTGATTTGGGCCGGCGCACCCGTGGAAGCGGGAGGTCAGTGGGGTCACGTGACATGACCCAGAGGTAATAACACAGCTGCTCATACACTGTAATAGAAGGAGTGTGTTAGAGTAAGTATGTGTGTCAGAGTTTATATGTGTGTGTTAGTGTTTGCGATTGTGTGAGTTAAAATGAGTGTGCGTGTAAATAGTGGATCTGTGTTAATATTTGTGTGTGTGTGCGAGAGTGAGTGATTGAGCGTGTGGTATTGTTTGCGATATTGTTAGCGCGAGTACGTGTAAGTGTGTGCTCGTTACAAGGTGAATGTGGAAGGAGCCAGTGGGCCTCTTGTCTTTACTTCCCCCTATGTACAAAACAGCACAAAATATAGCAAAATGTTCTTACAAAACTATATATACCGTATTTGCTCGATTATAAGACGACCCTGATTATAAGACGACCTCCCAAAATCAAAATATTAATTTAGGAAAAAAACAAAAAGCCTGAATATAAGACTACCCTATAGGAAAAAAGTTTTACTAGTAAATATTAATTCATGTAAACTAATTTTCATATTTAATAAAAGCTATGATTGAGAAAAATATATTTTTTATTTCCTTTTACTTGCCAACCTTGCCCCCCCCCAGTTATGCACATCTGCCCCCAGGCTTGCCACTCTGCCCCCAGAAATGCCTTATACCCCCCTATTTGCCACTCTGCCCCATGATGTGCCTTTTAACCCTCTATATGCCACTCTGCCTCCAGAAATGTCTTATACCCTCCTATATGCCACTGTGCCCCATGATATGCCTTTTAACCCCCTATATGCCCCTCTGCCCCATGATATGCCTTATACCCCTATATGCCACTAACAGCAATCACACTCCTATCAAGCCAAGGCAGCCAGTACATGCTGGAACCTGGGGATGTTAGAAGTGTGATTACAGCCTCCATATGCTATGCTACCACCCCCACCCTCCTTACACATCCATGCTATCACACACTCATTCACAAACATTTAAATACTCATTCATTCCATTAATCACACACACACACACGCACGCTCAAACCCCCCACCCACCCCCTTACCTGAACTGCAGACCTCCCCTCGCAGACTTCTGCAGGGGCCCGGCTGTGCGAGCAACTTCTCTGGCCCCGCCCCCAGAGGAAGGAGGGGGGAGGTAGAGTTATGTGAGGACTGTGCTAGCTTCCTGTTTCCTGCTGCTAATAGCAGAGACGCCGCTCGCGATCAAAGCCCGGTAAGCAGCACGGCCGAAGCAGAATGAGGTCTGATTAGAAGACGACCTCGATTATAAGACGAGGGGTATTTTTCAGAGCATTTGCTCTGGAAAAAACCTCGTCTTATAATCAAGCAAATACGGTATATATATATATATATATATATATATATATGTGTGCATCCAACAAATATTTGCACAAAAGGGACAGCGTAGGAAGTCAATACACAAATCATACAAAGAATCCAGTAAAGGTTAATTGATTTCCCAAGATATTTGGGTATTGTTATCTGCACAGCCCCCTTTGACAGTTCAGGCCCCATAATAAACTCATTAAATGAAGCATTGTCTACAAAATTAATACAAACCATATCAAAAAATATACTTACCAGAATACTGGAGGCCGTTATTGCAAAGATCACCAATACAACACTGCACAAGCACATCAACAACATCTTCATCGTTGAGAGTGTTAAATCTTAAATGTTGATCACAAAGGACTGGGTTGGCACAGTCCATTTCCAGTGCTGGATATGTTACCCCAACTGCAGAATTATAAATAAATAAAATAATACCAAAAATACGCAGAAACATTTAAACATATGTTAATGGTATTCTAGATTAATAATTCCTAACTAATTACAGGGAAGCTAAAGCTCATTGGTTTAGCCATAGCTTTTCTTATTATGTTTATCTACTGATACATAGTTTTAGAATTAGTCTCAAATTCATCAGAAAAATGAATGAAATGAGGATTAATGGGACCTTGTTACACGGATACAGACACCAGCATTTGCTTAAAAATGGTGAGAAAATGTACTTACACGAAATACTTCTTTCTGATACTGCCATGCAGCCAACGATTCCACACTCCGTGTTTTCTTCGACCTCGCACTCTTCTCTGTTCCGTCCCAGACATTTTACGCATTGTTCACCATAAACTAATGGGGGGAATAACTCATCGTTAACCTGAAACTTTACCAGGGCCGGACTGGCGACGATGAGGCAGCCCCGGCACTTTAAGGCCAGTGGCCACCTGATGGTGTAAGTGCAGCCAACAGCTGGATATCCGCATACTCAACATTTGCCCCGTGTGCCAGATGGCCAGTCCAGGCCTGGTCTTTCCGGTTCAGAGTATTAATGTCCTTACTGTTAGTCTGTTAGATACCTCTTATGGTGTCTTAGAACCTTGAGTATGAAATGTACCAAGAATGAGTGTTTTTCTTATGTGAATATATAAGAATATAGGAAGTACAAGTGGGAAAATCCAACACTCAATGGATGTAGCCCACCTTGACTTTAACGTAGTACATGTTAATTTTTTTCCTATGTACCAATCTGAAGCTCCAGCTCCAAGCTCCATAATGGCTGGATACGTCTCGGACTGGCCACTTGGCACCTAATAATCCTTGAATTAGTTTTTCAGAAATGTTCCTACCTGTAGACACCAAAGCCGCGATTACGCAGAGAACTATCTGGACAGACCTCATTGTAATGCTTGAACTGGAATGGTCTCCTTCAACGTTTTTCTAGATATCTTCTGGAGGATAGTGAGGCTATCAGCTCAGCTACCTGCATTTATAGTAGTCTTCGGTAGGGTAACGTCACTCCAGCCAGATTCTGTCACTATTTGATGTACGCTCACAGTAAACAGAACACGCCAAGGGAATACGGGCCATAAATCCAGCAATTATCTCGTGGCACTTTTATTAACTAGTTTGGAAGCCAAATGGTAAATTAAATATGTAACTTAGAAAAATTGGGTCATTACTGAAGTCCGCCTCTAGCCCTGGCATTTAAACTGTAAAATCTAGAATGTTGCAACAGATTTTAATGATGAATTTACTTTATATTTTGTATTTTTGAGCATTTTTGAGTTATGATTTTCAGCATGACCTTGGCCCATGTACAATCTGTTTGAGGACCCCATTGTAATGCTTGAACTGGAATGGTCTCCTTCGAAGTTCTTCTGGATATCGTTTCGAGGACAGTGAGAGATTCAGCTCAGCTACCTGCATTTATAGGAGCCTTCTGGAGGTGATGTCACTGCAACCAGATTTTGACTCTATTTGCTGAACGCACACATAAGAAAATGATGGCAACGATACAACTTATACTCTGTAATAATTATTATTTTTTTTAGGATAATAATTTGCTTGGAAGCAAAATTGTTAATAATTATATTAAATATCTACTTCATTTTAAATAATTAAGGCCGTTGCTGACGTCCGCCTTGAATTATGAGTTTAGTTTATGTTTTGTATTTTTGAGACTATGGTAGAGTCATGATCACGTTCATTCTTGGCATGACTTCGGCAACGTGCAATCCGTCTGAATCTGTCGGCATATGAGGGAAGGAAGCTCAGGGTGAATGTTTCCAGTCTTTGTTTTGTAGTTTTGGTGATGTATAGAAAACAAACCTGGCTCTGTTGCAGCAATAGGAAAAGGCGCATGCGCTGTAGGAATTCAGACTGGAAAAGTTATGGAGGAATGGAGAGGGAGCCAATGATAAGGTGTTTCAGTGGAGGATAAGGACCAATAGAGGAGGTCAAGTAGAAGTTCTGGTTTCTGACTGGGACTGATCAGAGACTATGGGTGGATAGTGTTCTGGGGGAAAGGAGTTGGGTGACACAGGTGAGATTACTCCCAAGAGGGAACTCTTAAACTGGAGGGTGAGTAGATCTTCCAGGCGCTTTTTCTTTCTCAATCTATTTGTGGTGTAGTGGCTTCCAGTGAAGAACGTTCAAATGTTCAACGTTCTAAGATGACTTTGGTGTACAAGTTTCTAAGGCTCTCTTTAGAATCCGATCTGAAGATCTGGACTTTCCTACCCATCTACCTCTCTGCTAATGCAAAATACACAGGGATGAAGCCAGTCGACATGGGATCTTTCAGCCTGAGGTGAACAGTCTATGTTAAATCCAGTTAGTCCTAACAATATGGGACCATCCCATTGAATTCTAAATTACACATAAATGATCAAACCTTACGTAACTCGAAACTTAAACAGGGCAGCAGTTGGTTCTAATTTGCGTACGTTCTTGAGTATTGGTTTTGGATGGAAGTATTGGAACGGTGACAAAACCCACTAAATAAGAAAAGTAAATGTTTGGCAGAACCCCATCGTCAATAGGATACGAAGAACTGAACGAAGAGTGAGATGGCCAGAAGGCATCCTGGAGATGAAAATATTACCCCACCATTTTCACAGAGAAAACACCTACAGGATCCTTGCAAGCGCATTTGGAGAGCTATCCCTTTAGAAATCGGTGAGACTGGAAGACATAGCAAGCCAACACAAAACCCATTTAACTCATAGATTATAGACAATTACCCTAAATATGTATAATAATAATTTCATGAGAATCCTTTATTTCTAATCTCCGTGCATAGAGAAACTACTGAAACGATTGAAAAATGACATATCTTCAAGCATCTAATCAGTCAACAGGACATGGTGAAGGGTGACATTTTGATGAAGGCGCCATATTGACTTATGGTTGAACTTAATGTTGAACTTTTTAGTCTTGTGGTTATCACAGCTAGAAATTGTTTTGAGAATGAGGGATTAAATGAGCCTGGTCCTGTTTTCAAACTCATCGTATGTTACCCATCAATCGGTATTATGGTCCATTTAAGAAGGTTTTATCCCCTTTATAGGTGCTTTTTGGTTTCTTGTAGTGTTGAGGGTTTTTTTTGTCTATAAGTGCCAATGATTAACTATGTCTCAGCTCTGTGACTTGTAAACCATTCGTTCCTTTTGAATACCTCATGGTTTTGAAAGACCTGGACCACCATAATTACATACATATAACTGATCATTGACTCATTGCCACCTTATGTCTACCATCTTTTTGAAGTTGTTCTTTGTCTCCCAATTATTTTTAATTAATTTTAATTGAGTTTACATAGTGTGTTTACATTGGGAAACTGTAAAAAAAAAAAAAAAAAAAAAATGCAAAAATTGAATGGAAATGCGTCAAGCCAACGCTCAGATGCCTCCATAATTATATCTATGGTCATCAATTGGCATGAAGCAATTAAATACCTTCAAGTGATAAACTCCTAGTATGGGCAACTTTTTGGAGAACATTCAACTAAATTCTTCTTATACCCCAAGGACTTTTATATGATAACCCTGGTCATGGACGCCTTGCCCAATCGTTAATGGCAGCAGAGCCCAACCATTTCAATCCTTGGTGTTTCCCGTTAATAAATACATCGGGTACATTTTATTGTTACAATATTTTAATTCATGTTATTTAATATTTCAAGTTAAATCCTTGTCTCCTCTTAAATAAATGCCCGTCCTATCTTGATGCTAAAGATAAAACCTTTTGGGCGTTGCCTTTTCCCTTATCATGTAGAGATGGAGGTCTACCTGGCCTTGGTGGACTTAGTTATGTTCACCATGGACAAATATTTTCTCTACAGTGGCTATATATGTAAAGAGATATATCATAATGGTGGATTTAACCCTTTTGCTATCTTACTATTTCGGAATAACCATAAATGAATCTGAACATTGGATCTTGGAATGCTTTCATGGCGTTGACCGGTTGAATCCCGCTTAGAGGTCTTTGTCTCCTAGTTATTAGCCAGCGTTAAAATGTCACTATGGACCTTTATGAGTCCATTGCTCCGTATTCTTCAATGGCATCAGCTGAGAAACCAAGCAGCGATACTGAAACCCTGAACCAGTCACAATGTAACCAAAAACAAGTCTGACCCTCAGAAGCATACTGAAAATAGTCATCTTTGAGTTTTCTGTTTTAAATGACAGATTGCATTTCAAAAGGGTCAAAAGTTTAAAGAAATAAAGTTTGGGTGGGGGTTGTGTTGTATATTATTCTATTGAGTATTAGGAATTTAAGTGATCTTTAACATCAAACATTTTTCAATGTAAAATAATCATATTGAATGATAATAAAACACAGAGAAACAGAACATGAAATTGCCCATTTTATTAGGGATAGCACTGCTTTGAAACAAGATTTTTTTTTTTTTTAGTTTGTTTCGATGCTTGGAGTGCATTCCAGTACTCTTTGTTCGTATACGACAGATCCTGGTAATCCCCCGAATCCAATTTGACAGACCCCTTTTGTGACGCAACCGTAGTAAGAATAGATCATAGTTTCCTCTTCTGGAAAAAGTAAAGAAAAGTAATGTTACGCAATTGTTAAAACGCCATATAGAAACCATGGCATGTTTATAAAGTATGCACCTGGGGTCCTGGTTGTTCTTAATGCCCCTCGCTATTACAACTGGAGGCAGAACTTCCAGTGTTGACCTTTGCCCATTGGGGAATCAACTATAACTCCTACTGGTTTCCGGTCTATTTTAAATGGAATTGTCAACGTTGGCCAGTATGGCGCTCGTGCCAAGACGATGACCAAGTTCTCTTCTTTCTTTATGCTGTGACCCCAGCTAGGACTCATGACCACTCGTCAGCATCCAACAGACCTTGTGGGACATCATTATTGGCAAAATGGCATTATTAGTGAAAGAAGTTGGAATTATTACCAGGACGAGCTGCCTGCCCAGAGAATTCGATGCATTCCGCCTCGTTCCCGGTGCATTCTATGGTGCTCACATCTGTGCAGGAGTAGTCACCTTCAGTGAAGCACGATCTGCAGACGACTCCATTTTTCGTGGTGTTTTTGGGTGGCACTGAAGCACAGAGAAAAGCACAATATACTATGACGTGAAGTCTCTTAAAACGGCTGAAAAGAATATATTCTCAGAGCCGCCATGGCTGGGTACTCAGATACTACTTAACATTTTGTGGTCACATTCTGTGCAGAATATGAAACGTTTTATTCATTACTTTTTTTTGTTAGGAAACAGTGAAAAACTTACTAATAATTTCTCCACAATTGCAATCGTCCTCTTGACAGCATTCAGTGTATAGCAACAGCTGGAACGGAGCGGTGGACAGGCTGACCTGCCCTCCGCAGAGACGGGTATCGTTTGTACAGGCTCTAAATGCGGTGGGGACCACATCTCCATCTGAGAAGAAGAAGAAGACCATGTTACCACTTAGTTAGGACAACTGGCATTCTCATCGCTTTCAACCAGTTTCCGTCTATCTGAAAGAAGCTTGAGATAGGGCACCACATTAGGGTCAAGGTGGTGTCTTTTGATATCATCTCATGTCATGGATCATCTATCTCAAGAGCTTTCAATGATCCCAAACGAGACCTCAAGCACGTTATGAAACGTCTTAAGACGCCAGCCAATGTCCTTGTATAACAATTTTTCAACAAATAGACGTACAATAATACACAAAACTTGCCTCATCTCAGTTTTACTCCAACCGAGCTGAACCTAAAACTCTGCCCGGAATAAAACATATCATGAAAAATAACATTTTACTTATAACTGAAGGAAATTTAACAAAATTATAGTCTGGCCAACAATCCTTTATTAAAATGAAGCAATAGTTTATTTTTTTTCTTCTGTGAAATATTGTCGATTAACCCTTTCTGCACATACTTAAGATGTTGTGTTCGATGCCCTTTGCACACATTCCGCCGGGTAAGTCGCAGATCACGGACTCCCCTTGGCAGTCATCGGCCCGCTTATCCAGACATTGCTTGCACATCAAAGCTTCGCCTGGAAAGGAAGATATGTTACATTTCAGGGGATTTGGGATATATTATTTTTGATTATATGGGATATGGAATTTACCCACGAGGTGGTTTGAGTTTGGAGATGATTTAATTGTATCCTAAAGAATGCTTTAATAAAAAATAAATAAATAATATATTTCTTGAAATATTTCTTGAAATATTGAATTATTGAGTTAAATAATTATTTGTACACTGGATGGCGCTATTGTGTATAGACAGACATTTAATGGAAATCATTCGACGTTTACAAACATAGAGTTCAACAAATAGCAAGAAGCATTAAGTCTTTGAAGTATGAGCGTGCGCTGCGAGACCTTAAAAGATACCTGATGCTTGATCTTAGGTCTAGGAGAAATTTATCACAATACTGGATTAAGCACTTCTGCTGGAAGGCTGTTCTAGTTATCCGTCTCAACTTAGAAGGTGGTGGTGGATAGGTGGAACAGCTTCCCAGCAGAAGTGGTAGAGGGTAATACAGTGAGAGTATTAAACATGTATGCGATAGGCATATGGCTCCCGATTGATTAAGGTACATCAGGAGAAAAGGGCGACTAGACGGGGGGGCAGACGGGGCAAAGTGCGAGTCTTTTATTTAATCACAGCGGGGAGAATAGCAAGGAGTCAGACTCCAGACTGGGTAACCCTGAGAATCTGCCCCTTCACCCTGAGAATGGGGCAAAAAAAACCCTGAGACCCTGGGTCAAACCCTGAGAGTTCCGGGGTATGCATATCTGCTCCTGTCTCCTTTTCTAGCTAGATGATTATTTTGCCTCTTTATAACTGTTTTATTAAAAAATAGGACTTCTAAATAATTTTCAATGAATTATTAATTTATATTATGGTTACCAAGATAACTAAGGTGTCCACCACCAGTCAAGGTAGGACATATAGTAAATATTCCTAAATAATTATCTTACCCGCAATGACGGCGATTGTGAAGGATATCAGCCCAAGGAGAACCTTCATACTTCTGTATAATGAGGACAGACTTGAGGACTGTGTTTTAGCAAGTGACTTTAAACATACGTTTCCTATAACTCAGCGTGCCAAGACCATCATAAATCACGCAATCTCCTTGCCAAGGCACTGCATTTGCATGTTCATTATATAAACTGGAAAATCATACTTCTTCCTTCTCGCAGACAAACCACGCGGCCTGGCAGTCTACCTAAGGAAGTCCTAAAATGCATGACTCCATTTTGTTTCCAAAACGTCTACAAAATGGCTTCCCGTCTTTCAAGCACACATCGGAGAATCATCCAGCACAATGTTACTTTTTCGGTGGAATCCATACAAGACGTGACCAACTCATCATCGTCAACCAGTAGACAACGTAGGGAATAACCTGGCGATGGGTGCCCTTTGAAGACCAACCGCATTTTGTGCTTTTATTATTGGCTGACACAAATTTAGGAGAAACAGAAATGTATAATCAAGGTGACCATCAAACTCCTTGGTTTTAAGGGTACAAATGAGGTCCAAACCTGTTTAGATCCCTTTAATACAATCACCTCGTTACTGAAAAATTCTCCTCGTTATTAGAATTATGTAAATAACAGAAGATTTTGGTGACATTCATGTCCTTTAACCCGAAGAATAGCCAGATGTAGAATAAATAAGAGTATGGTCACCAATGGACATCCCCACAAATGAAATGGTTATATTTATTGTTCTTATGTTCTCTAAAGCCTTCCCTATTTTCATGGACAGTCTATCTTTAAAACAGGTTAGAGCGTCATTGGGTCTTTTTAATGTTCATTGAGGTCACGCGACTCTTAGGTGGACCTCATGGTCTTTAATGGTCCTCTCTGGGGAAGGTTACGGTAATCATTGTAAGGCAGGAGAAGAAACCTACTAGAAAGATCATATTAAAAAGAAAATAATTGATCTTAATTCAGGTACATTTTGTTATTTGGGCCACAAAAGGACTGATTCAGAAGGATCTCCTACCTGGGGTAGCAAAGAAGAAGGCTTAAGGTATCAATATCACGCTCGGTATGCAAATTCACTGCCATTTCAAGCATTTTTTTATTCATTAGCCCTGTTGACTATTAGATACAATAAAAAAATGGTCCCTCAAAACCATAAATATAGGCAAATTAAGAAATCGTGCCATAGTATGTTTCACAATAGAAATTAAGCTTTAATGTCAACTGGTGTATATTCAATTCATACAATCTTTCTTTTGTACATCGATTACAGATAATACATTCCTATTTTCAATTACAAAAAAGGTCGTAGGACATCATACAACGAATAACATACTCCTTACTTATATTCTGTAAGCGACGATGAGACCAAGAAACAAGTTATACCACGACCAAGAGCTGGACACATGTGAGAAGCCGCTGGAAGTTGTGTGATCGGTGGCTTCAGTTATATTTGTTGGGAAGTCAGCGGTGGAAGGTTCGGAGGTTACAGTTGTTACATCGTAGGTTACAGTCGTTACATCGTTGGTCACCGCCGTTACATCGTCGGTCACCGTCACATCGTCGGTCACCGTCGGGGAATTGCTTGTCAATAGTGTTTCGGATGGCGTTGTACTTTCCGATTCGCCATTACAGTAGCTGTCGTTACAACATGAACTCTTCAAGTCGATGCCGTACCATGGGCTCGGACTACGCAAAGATTGACATGTCGACGTTGAGCACTTACGTATGAACACGGGCTGAGAGTAATTACCTACAAGTGACAGGAGATAAGTAGCAGAATGTTTAATTGAAGGGCAGTGGGCACGTTGGTCAGACGTGACACACGCTTTAACTCAATAGAAGAGTGGAATTTTTCAACCCATAGCTCACGATCCTTATTCTATGTCAAGATTGACCCATGAATTTGACACCTTTACCTCGATTCTAATAAACAATACATTTATAGGATAAAAATGTTTAATTCTCTTGACGGCCAACCTGGTGAACCTCATAGATATTGTTATTGATACAAAAATCCCTCTAATCTGACTGCTGTCCCCCAAAATATTCACATAGAAGTATGTTTCCCCCCGCTATCTTGTTAAATAGAGGTTTGTACTAAGATTACTAAGTTACTCACCGATAGAAATCAAGCCGTTGGCTTTGTAACAAGAATCAAAGTCTTCTTGGCACGTCACCCACTCTGCCTTCTGTTCGGAGCAACCTGACTCTGTCGTGCTGATACAAGAGTAACACTCCAATGCGCTGGCCAAGCCGTTTATTGCTAAAAAAAAGAAATCAAACATTTCTGGGCAAAACAAGGGCAAAAAAGGAACGAGGTTCCCCGGAGGACGTACGTGTTCACCGTGACTCGTAGATTTTATGGGGCGTCTTTGACAATAAATTTGTTACGGTCAGTTTTACAGCTTACATTCGTGCACTTCCTGAACGGGACACCATTTTTTATGTGAGATTTTTTGGCAAATGAAGGTAATATAAAATTTTATGTTTCCCCGCAAACATGCCATGCACACCTTGCTTCATTAAGGATATCTGGGAACTACTTTAGTTCACTCGTTTTTCACTCTTTTGGAGCCAGGGTAAGAATTAATGTGAACAATAGAAGTAGTCGGTTTGCAGTAGACTTGCAAGACCTAGTAGTCATTTGTTATACCTGGAGCAGCTAGGAAAACCCTACAGGTAGGCAAACCTCATACCTCCGAGGATCAACCAAACCAAAACTGACCCCTGGCTTCTGGAAACCTTACAAAAATGTAAATCAAATTTTCACCCAGGTCCTCATGTCTCCTAGAGAGAGAGAGAGAGAGAGGTGGAACTTCACATTTAATGAGGAACCAAACCAAACTGTTGACTTCAACCAAACTCGAGCCAGTAGTGGTTTGCCCAGTGACCGTTCCCACCTAGATGCATCAGTGGTTCTGTTACGCTGGCCACCCATAGGGTCCCTTGAAACTATATAGAATTAAGCACCTTTTCTAAAAAAAAATACGGACTCCTTACCAATCAAAACCTTCAGTGGACCCAGTGGTGTTATTGGACCATTTCGAACCAGAGGACCTCTCGTCCATATTAGAATATATGCTATGCCCTGTGATCCTGTCTACCTTAAGAGAGTTAATGTTTAGACCTTACAAGCATTACCTGGGGCCTTCATGGAGGCGATATTGATGCTGTTGATGCTGTTGATGCTATTGATGAAGTTATTTTGGTTGCACAGGGAAGTGTTGCAGCCCAATTTATATGAACGAGAAGTGAGACCTTCCAAAGACGTGTGAGAGAAGACAAAAGTGGCCTTTCCTACTCCACAACCTTTACTCCTCACCGTCACAGACATGCTCCCTAGAGAAAGAAAGAAACGAAAAGAAGGAGCATAATATACAAGATCCGCCCTTATAGACTTTATACATTTTAGATGTTTTATATTCAATTTATTTATCAGGTCACGTAACCTAAAAAACATAAATAAATTGTGGATGTATTAAAAATCTAAATTGTTGACATTTTTAATAATTACTTCGAATTGAATGAAGAAGGGATCTAATGAGGTTTTGAAAGCTTATATGATTCTACAGCTTATTATAGGGTTAGAACATGGATTTCGCGTTGGAAAAACAGTTTTCACGTTTTTCTAATAAAAAATCATTTTTTCTGCAGACCTGGATGCCAATATGTTGATATTATGTGATGACATTCCCTCTTCAAACCCCAAATGAATATAGTTTATGACGAAGCTAATGTGAATCCGCTGAAGACCTTTGTTAAGTAATTTATCCAGTTGTCCCAACGGTCCCATAGGGTGACTAAGACCGGGGCATTCTATTTTTTACCATAAAGTAGCATGATAAGTATGGAAAGAGACAATACATATGCATATCTATCTGTAACCCAGATATTAGATTCACTTATTTACCTGTACTCATAATGACAATAACTTCTGTACAGATATTCATAGGCGTTTCGCAATTCACAATGGTTTCATCGACGTATCCAGTTTCAGCATTTCCATGACTGCTGTAGCAATCCAAGCCATAGGTACCTAATATATAGATGAAGAGGACATTCCAAAAACTCTAGCAAATAATATAAGTTTCATATTTTAGGCCTGTGCAGACATCATTTACCTGCTCTTAGTACTAGAGAGGAACAATGGATGGGATTTTAATTAATACCATTAAAATAGTTTTTATCATCATAGCATCTTCTAAAAACAGCCAATGACCTGCCAATCGATCTGGCTGTATGTGTATTTGACATCATTCCTACTAAAATGAAGAAGATGTGGACACCACCAAAGGTCTAGAGAAGACCTGGAGATCTAGAACCCATACTAGGGAGGAAAAACGTGGGAATTGCTTTAGAGAGCCCTGAATGTAAAGTTCTCCATTTTGATTCCAAAAAAATGACATCACTCCCCTTAGAATATTTTGTCACCTGTTAGAAGAAAGCATCCCACGCAAAAATAAAACAAAAGTGTAGAATATTCAATCGTCTTCATCTCTTTGCAGGTCGTGGAGCTCGCCAAAGGCTTTGCCTTAGATGGGTCTTGAAGAGTTAGGAGACTCTTGCCAGGTGGACAGTCTCCGCAGTCTGAAGTGTTGACCTGTTTTGTCATAAAGGGAAGGGTTTTAAAAGAGTTGGTTCCCTTTTCCATAAACATCGTAAAGTAGGAGGTGTTGTTAAGCTGACACCTTACTGGGTGAAATGTATCATCTACCAATGTTTTATTATTCTATCCCATAACCCACGTAAGGATCAGAACAACAATATCATACAACACAACATTCTTGGTGAGTTCATCTCAAACTTTTGTTGGGATTTCACTGTTCAGACATCTCTTAGGGGCCCACCCCTAGTAAATGTTTGGGTCCAGACGTGGACCTCCTTGCTCTCTTATACCTAGACAGATACCAACCGGGCCCTACTGAAGAGGCCCATGAAGGCCGAAACGTACATCTGGTGTTGGTTCCCTCAAGGGAATTTCTCCCGCATTTCAATTTTGGACTGCTCTTGGGGCAGGATCAGACGGATATGTCAATGGAGATTTTTCCTATGTAATGGCTCAAGTTTGAGATGTTCCCAAGTGAGGACACACCATAGGACAGACAGACAGATGAAGTGGCTGTCCATTCTTGGGAAGCAACTTAAACTTGTTTTATATGTTAGAACTATAATATCTTAACTAAGATACCTGGGAGTGATAACAGAATTTCGGGTACATTTCCATAAATCATCCCCAATAAATAATTGCCACTTACACTAAAGTTCTCTCAATTCATGATATTTCATTAAGTGGTCTTCTACTTGGCAACTTGAAGGTTCCCTTTGTATCTAACACGGAATGTTCTTCTTCACTAATCTACGCTGTTTAGCTACTGACCTGTGTATCAAACAGTGGCGGCCCCTTGGGGATCAGAGGGGGCCATGGCCCCCTTACATAATATCATGAAATCATAGATTTCCTTCTAACTGCCCCAAAATAAAGGGAGCGGAAACAGAGCGACCTCATCCGGAAAATGCTGGAAATAATGAAATCAGAACATTTTCTGCTAGTTTCTTCATAGGAAAAAAAAACAAAAAAACATACTGTGTGTCTTATCTCATATGTAGTACCTGGATTTGTTGTGAGACCTTGAAATTATACATCATACTCAACGTGAATTTATTTTTGTTAAAATTCAATGTAATTTTTTTGATAGAGGAAAGTACTTTCTGATCGGTGTAATAATTCTAATAAAATGGCCGGCAAAATGAAATGACGACGGGGGGAGCAGGCAGGATCGTTGGTTTATTGCCCCTTTCTGTTCACCTTCTGGGGTAACGTTCCAGCTGGGTTTAATTGGCTTTTACTGGTCTAGGCTGATAAAAACCTTTTTCCTCTGAATCATCGGACGTGGACAACAACTCGTTCTACAACCCACAAAAGCTATAAAACGCATGCTCTGTATTTAATTTCACCGCTGCTTTTCGGGCTGAAGAGTCGGTCATTTCAAATCCATGACTGGATCCATTATGACGTGAGCTGAGTATATCCATAAAGGGCTGCGTATAGTTAAAGTGAGCAGATTTCTTGAAAGTCCCCTCACTGACGTACCTATTTTTCCACAGGAGAAGCTCATTGGGATTTAGCCCTGATAAATCCTGCATGTGAGTTAATTTTATTTGTTAATTTACCTATTATTCTCAAATTTCATGAATAAACGATGAGCTGAGCCATATGGATTATTCCACATGATCTTTGATCCACATTCAGAATGCTGGGTATAGTTTATAACTTGGATTTAGCAAACATTGTTAATCTACTCTGTTTTTGCCAAAAAGAAGACCATAAAAGTTTAATGACGTATAAGTGGATCAGATCCACAATATGGCAAAACGTGTTTCCTTTTCTCACGTCTTCTAAAATTAACCAGATTATTTCAATTCTATCTAATTCACCGAGAGTTTTGTCGTTCATAGAAGGAGCGTGACGACCAAACAGGACACTAATGGTCAAAGCCATGAGACCTTGTGGAAACGAGAATCCTAAATTATCTTCAGAAGTTGGTCAGAGTTCAGCAAGCTTTGAGTTAAATAAGAATTAAGAAATGTTCTACTATGTTTTGTTAACAAATGAAGAATAGAACATGGAATGAGTATGGAAGGCAGATTGGGTGCTGCAGTGTGTGGCCAATAGGTGGATATGTCCACCCTATCATCGCCATTCCGGCCCTGATTGAAGGTCTATAGCGTGCTAGTGATAGTAAGAAGTCATGGTGGCTCTTGCATAGTTACCAATGTTCCTCTGGCCAGCTGTCCAAATTACCCCCCCCCCCATGACGTATGCCATGTGGTCTGGAAGCAAAATGAACACTTGCAAAGCTGGGTCATCGGTTGATGAAGCTGAACTGGTCTACTTTATACATATATGAGTCCAGTTACACCATGACGATACCCTAGATGACCAATTACCTGTTAGCTTCCCCTACTGGTCTTTAGCCATTGACTAACAACACATCTTCTAACAGAGCAGGTTCAGTAAGCAGTGTCATGCGCGAAGGCCATTGGACTATGGTGCTTAACTATAAGTCTCTTTCTATTTCTAAGGAAGACTTCTTGTTGGTCAGTTGTCCAAATTAAAAAAGGAAAGAGCTAAAACTTTTTGTCTCTTGTAGTGATAATGTCAAGTATTCTGAAGTATTCCTAAAAAAACAAATCCAGTATGGACGTATCTGTAAGTCATGATGTCAGATTATGCTTAAATATACTGCATTCATTTTAATTCTAAACTAGCATCTCTTCCAAACCTCTCCCCACCTTGATCTTCAACCCCAACATAGATAAAAGATTAAATCCACAGTCTGATTAATACTTAATATGATACTTTTATTGTCAATATTGAAGTGGACCGGCCACCACCATACTTTGTTATTCAACTGAGATCACACGGCTATTACATGCTTTCATTCTTCTATTATCTCATAATGCGTTTATATAGATGGCATAATCTAATCGACTGGAACAGGATTTTTGGTCAGTACATGAAGTTTAACATAGATTTCTCGCCTTGGATATGGATACAAAATTTGAAGACCATGTAACTAACCAAAACATTTATTGGAGAATCACGAACAATTTACAGGTTTGATGTATAATAATTTAAAAAAAAGAATGTTTTTGAAATTTACAGCAATGGCATACAAACTTGCCGAAAAGCCCCCATCCTTACATAATACATTAATATCCAAAAGCAATGACATTTATTATATTCTGCTAAGTATGTTGACCAACATGGCACATGCAAGAATGGTGAAGCTGGCAGCAGAGAGTCCGGGGGTGTTACTTTGAGTGTTGACCGTGGTAAGTCCTGGGGTGGAGCCGGTAGAACCCCCACCAGTGGTCATGTTGTTGTTTGAGCCTCCCAAAGTGGAACCATTATTGCTGACGATCCCATTGTTCCAAGAGCCATCGGTGTTGCTTCCATTACCATTAGCAGATCCATTACCGCTTCCGCCAGGGGCTGACAGGTTTGGGTTACTGGCATTGCTGACTCCCCATGCGCTGTCAGAGCTGCTTCCATTGCCAGCATTGGTGTTGTTGGTTGATGACCCATTACCCCCAGGAACATTGTTGTAGCTGCTGCCTAATAAAGTGTTATTGCTTGCATTTGACCCGTTATTGTTTAAAACACCGCCATTCCCAGTAGTGGAGTTAGGGCTTCCAGATCCGTTGTTGGAACCTGGCCCGCTCCCATTATAATTACTACTGTTGAATCCTGAGCTATAAATGGCACTGTTGTTTCCAGAACTGGAATTCCCTGATGAGTAAGGGGGTGAGTTGGCTCCATTACCAGTACTATTACTGCTGTTACCTGCATTATTGTATCCGGTAGAGGAGTTGGCACCTCCAGATCCATTGGTGTGACCTGGTAAAGCAAAGCTTGGATTATAAACATTACTAGAATTTCCTGAATTATTAATTACACTGCCATTGCCAGAAGAACCAGGGGGCACACTATAGACACTGGAATTATTTCCATTGGTAATAATTGCACTGCCATTCCAACCAGTGGATGAGTTGCCGGTGACAGAGCCATTGATGTGCCCTGGGAAAGTCAAGTTTGAATTGGCATTGTTATAACTTGTGTTATGATAATTGGTGCCATTTCCAGAAGCCGGGTGCCCAGCGGCCCCAGGGGGCATGATATATATACCAGAATTGCTACTGTTTCGAATAATGTCACTGCCGTTCCCAGGCATGTTATAGCCAGTGGATGAGTTGCCGGTGACAGAGCCATTGGTATAACCTGGTAAAGTCCCGTTTGGATTTGAAACCGAATTGTTATGGGCTGTGTTATAACTGGCACTGCTATTACCAGGACCAGAGGTCACATTATGACCACTGGAACCATTACTACCCACGCCAGTACCATTTCCTAGCAAGTAGTAGCCAGTGGATGAGCTGCCGGTGACAGAGCCATTGGTATAGCCCGGTAAAGTCCCGTTTGGATTTGAAACCGAATTGTTATGGGCTGTGTTATAACTGGCACTGCTATTACCAGGACCAGAGGTCACATTATGACCACTGGAACCATTACTACCCACGCCAGTACCATTTCCTGGCAAGGAGTAGCCAGTGGATGAGCTGCCGGTAACAGAGCCGTTGGTATAGCCTGGTGATGACATATTTGGGTTAGAAACAGAATTGTTATAACTTGTGTTATGATAATTGGTGCCATTTCCAGAAGCCGGGTACCCAGCGGCCCCAGGGGGCATGTAATTTACCCCAGAATTGCTACTGTTTCTAATGATTTCACTGCCGTTCCCAGGCATGTGATGACCAGTGGATGAGTTGCCGGTAGCAGAGCCATTGGTATAACCTGTGTTATAAATGTTGCTGCCGTTTCCAGAAGCCGGGTACCCTGATGGCCCAGGGGGGATGCTATAGACACTGGAACCATTAGTAATGACACCACTGCCGTTTCCGGGAAAATTGTAACCGGTTAAAGAGCCGTTCATGGAACCCGGTGCAGAAACATTTGGGTTCAAATTATTACTGTAATTTCCTGAGTTATAACTGGCGCTGCCGTTACCAGAACCAGGATAACCTAGGAAGCCAGGGGGCACATTATAGGCACTGGAATTATTTCCATTAGTAATATTAACATTGCTATTCCCGGGTATGTGGTATCCAGAGGACGAATTGCCATAACTATGACCAGAGGTCACATTATGACCACTGGAACCATTACTACCCACGCCAGTACCGTTTCCTGGAAAGTAGTAGCCAGTGGATGAGCTGCCGGTAACAGAGCCATTGGTATAGCCTGGTGATGATATATTTGGGTTAGAAACAGAATTGTTATAACTTGTGTTATGATAATTGGTGCCGTTTCCAGAAGCCGGGTGCCCAGCGGCCCCAGGGGCCATGATATATATACCAGAATTGCTACTGTTTCGAATAATGGCACTGCCGTTCCCAGGCATGTTATAACCAGTGGATGAGTTGCCGGTAGCAGAGCCATTGGTATAACCTGTGTTATACGTGTTGCTGCCGTTTCCAGAAGCCGGGTACCCTGATGGCCCAGGGGGGATGCTATAGACACTGGAACCATTAGTAATGACACCACTGCCGTTCCCGGGCAAATTGTAACCGGTTAGAGAGCCATTACTGGAACCCGGTGCAGAAACATTTGGACTTAAAACATTGCTGTGATTTCCTGAGTTATAACTGGCACTGCCATTACTGGAACCAGAATAAGGGGGAACACTATAGACGCTGGAATTATTTCCATTAGTAGTAACGGCACTCCCATTCCCAGGGATGTGGTAACCAGTGGATGAATTTCCGGTCACAGAGCCATGGGTATAACCTGGTAAAGTCACGTTTGGATTGGAAACAGAATTGTTGTAGCTGTGTGAGGTATGAGCGGAGCTGCCATTGCCAGAAGATGGGTACCCGGCTATGCCAGGGGGCATATAATATACACCAGAATTGCTACTGTTACTAATGATGTTACTGTTGTTCCCAGATATGTTGTACCCAGTGGTGGAGCTGCCAGAGACGTTATAATTTGTTGAACCCGGTAAAGCCGAATTTGGTTTTGAACTACTATTGTGATTGTTGGAGCTACCGTTTCCAAAACTTTGGTACCCAGGAGAGCCAGGGGGTAAATTATAGGCGCTGGAGCTGTTTCCATAATTCTGGTGCCCAGGAGAGCCAGGAGGAACATTATAAACACTGGAACCATTGGTCATGGTATAATTTCCATTCCCTGGCACGCCGTAGCCAAAAGGTGGGGTTCCACTTGTAGAACCATTGGTGAAACCTGGTAAAGGCACGTTTTGATAGGAAACAGTATTGTTGTAGACTGTGCTACCATTTCCAAAATTTTGATATATTGGCGAGCCAGAGTTTGCACTATAGGTGCTGTTATTGCTTCCATTGCTGGCATGGCCACCGTGGTTTCCTGGCGTGTTATAGCCATTATATGAACTGCCAGACATAGAGCCATTGTTGTTAGTATTTGGATTAGAAATTGAATTTTGATTGTATTGACTAGAACTATCATTGACACAGCCACCAGCGGAGCCAGGGGGTATATTATAGTCAACGGGTGAGCCCACGGTATTAATGTTATTGTTGAAATATTCTGAAGAAGGTGTGGAGGCACCATCATTTTCATAACTTTGACTGTTCTGCCAATTGTATTGCGTTTTAATCGACTGATCGGAATACCCTCCCTTTGGGAGTTCTACTTGGTTCCCACCATAAGATGCTTCATAAGAACCACCTCTGAATGTACCTGAGCCGGGTACTCCACTTCCTGGTGGGAGGTAGCCATCCAGGTTGACATCGGCTTCGGTAAGTCTATTGTTGCACAAGCTTCCATTGCAGCACTGTATGGTCGCGTTGGCCGACATTTGCAAGAGCGGAAGGACATTGCTGCCACACATGGCGGGAGTGGCACAACCTTTAATCACAGAAGGTTTTGGGGTTCCATCTGGGTAAAGACAAAGTTGAAGTTGAGACAGGAATAATAGGTATTAACTAAATACAAATTCACATCATCCATGAGAAGAAGAAAAACCAATGACAACAACGTGGAAAATGGTGAAGCTCAAGCTAGTCTACCTAAATCAAACTTTTAATTTGTTATACCTTCCTGCATTAAAATTCTATAGATTTCCATTTAATTTTTGAAAGCATTAATATAAAATTATATATATAAAAAAAAAAAAAAGATGGGTGGAACATTAAGTGTGGGGATTACCTTTTATACTGATGCCTGTCATCTCCAGACATGAAGTCAAAGGTCCATAGCATTTGGTTTTGTCGACGTCTTCAGAGCAGCTGCTGCCCTCCGCTGAGTTGCAACTGTAGCACTCGATGTCGTTGGGAGTTTTATCTATTTGTACACCCTCTGCAAAGAAGAAGAAGAAGAAAATGTTATTGACCCAACACAATTAGAACACTAACTCAACTGAACATCTAGAGTGTGGTTGGAGTCCTCAATTTCAACGCACTTCATCTAAAAATGACATGATTTTCCATAAACCAAATGAAATGAAAGAACGGAGTTATAGTTGCATCTCGTTGTTCCTCTTACCTATACCGTTGTTGCAGAAGTTCTCGTTGCAGCATGTTACGGCCATCGAGCTTGTCTCACTGGAGAAGGCCAGATTTCCAGAACAACCTGGGATTGCCCCACATCCTTTTAGATTGACCTCTGTCCTGCCAGTTGCTGCAAGATAGAAGAGAACATTGTTACTCATTCATTATGGACATGTTCCTTGCTTCTCTTTCTTGACTTCTATGTTGAGCTAGAAGTTTGGAAAGTCTTTCTTGTTCTTGTCTGCCGTTGCCAATTTTTAAAAGATCCTGAAGAACCTATGGCTTCAGAACGTCATTAATGCACCCAACTTCTCTGCCATGCTCACCCTATTAAAAATCCTTTATGTGTGACATTTTGATGGTCTTACCAAACATTCCGGTGACTTTCATGTCCACGCATTGCCTCTGGTTGCCTTTACATTGCATTTGTCTCATCAGCTCGCTGTCACAAATTTTTCCAGGTGACACACACGCTTGACAGTAAAGATCATTGTTTCCTGGCTCCGGGGCTGAAAAAAAGAATTTGTTATATGATGCGAAATATTCGTAAATAGTAGAGTAAGCTGTCTAACTAACTAATCAAAAATAATTGCTTAAAAAGAAAGTTTGAAGCACTTCTGGCCAGAGGGAACAGTAATTGTATCTATTGGCTTCCTAGGACCTAGTGTTGGCCCCATGTACCATTATCTCAACTCTATGCCACCTATACCAATTGTTATTAACCCAGTCTTTCCTTCACCAGTACGTGTTTTAACCCCCGTACAATGATTTAGCTCAAATAATCGACATTATATTTTCTAATTACCATATATGGAGTGATGACATAGTAGGATGAGCTCACAGCTACTAATAACATCTTAGAATGTGGCTAATTACGCAATAGTTGGCATAGAATTCATAAAAAAGGCAAAGTAATGACTTACTTAAGTTGGACTGGCTGTTGCAGAGGTCAGTGTTGCATACAGTTTCCTCGAGAGAGAGTTTGAACAATGCGTTTGGGGAGAAGGAAGTCGTCTCCGAGACAGCGTTACTACTTAAGCAGCTCTTCGAGACACTCTCTTGCGCAAGTAAAACTGTGATCAGAAAACATAAGGATAGATTAAGACTTTATGAGTCCAAATGGGACTCTACTTTATCAACTTTAACCTTCTATCATTGTACCCGGTTTCATTTCCTTTTTTTCGATGACCTTGACCAAGTATGGTCAAATGATCCTAATGGTAAAGATTTCCGAATTTATGTTTAATGCTTAATTGCCCCCCCCCTCTATTAATGTAAATAAAATACTTTCCTTAAATGAAAGATGCTTGGATAAAGATTGTCTAGCGGCACAACGTTACTATTTAAATACTCACCAGAGGAGATTTTCATGACTGACGTTCTGCACTTGCTGCCTTGGCCGGGGCAATCCACCTCGTTTTGCGTGCAGTTTCTTTTGCCCAAACATTTGTAGCATCGAAGAGACACAGCTTAACAGAAAGAGAAAAAAAACACATGTTTAATATGTTATCCATGGTTGTCTTATCATCTCAGTGCTTCTAAACCAAAATTCCCAAAACCAAGTTACAAGTTTATCGCTGCTTGAGCATAGGTGAATAATCCCAATGGAGGACTGGCCCATCGTGTATCTGGTGGTGGAAGCCTCTGACCGTACGAGTCTTTCTTCACACCATCGTCATGGCAATCAGGGGGCATTGACGTCATGAGTTAGTCTATTGGACGTCCACCAGCAGGAGGAAAAAGGACAATGGGGGAAAAAAAGCTACCGGGAATTTGTATTGGCAGTGAGATCACTTTGGAATCGGCCAATCAGAGATCTGTATCCTTTTAGCGATACATGAGGCCGAGAGTAGAGCTCTCAAAGATCTTTTCTGAACAATGTTACCTAATTATATGTTAAAGGTGCGACTCTTTATCCAAAGTGTTGTTGAATATATTTGGATAAGACTAATTAAATTGTCTTTGTCGGAACGCGCCCTTTTCAAGGCGATTTCAACATACTTGGAACAAAATTAGACTTTTTATTAGGAGTGGCCGCCTCAGTACTGAAAGAGTTTATTTATTATTTCAGAAAACCTAGACCAGCCCAACATACACCTAGCAATAACATTAATTATCTTCCGAGATAATGATCACTTTCCCTTTCTCAAAAAAAAAAGTGCTGCTTTTTTAGGAGGACGCCTAGCCCTCAACACTTCTTGAGTTCCATAGTTGACACCCAACGTCTTCATAACCCATCCTTCCCAACCTGAAATCCTTTTATCAGAGATTTTACAATCATATTAATTACAGTAATTATTAGTTGGCACCGATATCTGAGCGCAATGGGTTGGCGCCGTCAGTAGAGTTGGGTTTACTTAAATATCCTATATATTAGGAAAAAATGGAAACTGTTTTTTTTTGATATGGGCAAATAAAACTTTTTTGTTCTTTTTTGAATATTTAGAACTAAGTTGCATGTAGTTTTCTACGCAGGTTAAAATGTTGGAGGAGATTACCGTCTTCCGTCGGGGCAAAGTGCCAGATGCCTACAAGGGACAACTTGGTCTACACAGATACTTTGTTACAAGCCAAAAAAACAAAACGCCAGATTGATGAAAAGCCACCAAAACAACGCCGAGCAAAGAGACAGACAGAAGAGTGCTGGTAACTTTCTTTAGGAAACTCTCCCCTGAAAATCCCACCAGTGTCGCGATGATCTCTTTACCCTGAAGATAAAGGTTTTCACTCTTGACACCTTGGATTAGTCCTTTGATGACTACCTGGTGTTGAGTGGTCAACGGGAGTCGATACGATCTCTCATAAACATTGTTTAACTTCTTCTGCGGTTTCCTTTAAGAACCTGACATACCTCACCGTTCCATACAAGTAGAAATCGATAACCCTTTAATTGCCTAGGTACTGTTGACTTCTAATAAGCCTTAAACAAGGTTCTCCGTTCCGAAGGCGGAGGTTAACAGGCTTAAACACGTAACGATTACAGCAAAGGAACGGTGAATATAAGAATTAAGATCCCTTATTCTTTGCACATTCAAGACCATTGCTTTGATTTAAGACGAGGACCACCTAAATCCTCTAATCTAGAACCGCTCAATGGTTCAATGCTGAAGGAAAGTCCATCACAAGCAACTGGATTACAATAAAATGAGATTAAATAATCAGTGATTTTATCTCCGATAATAAACTTTGGTCAACATATCTCTTTTTTTCTTAATTCTTCTTTATTCAGCCCAAAACCAATCAAATATAATCAAATTCCATCATATTACCAAAGATGTCTCCTAGTGCCCAGTAGACACCAGACCATTCATGTTTCCGTTCCCTTCTCGGCTCTACTATTCTACCGATTCTACCAACTTTTATAATTGACCTATTTTACAACTTGACCTTCTTGTATATAAACGTTGCAAAAAAACCAAAAAGTCCTCCCTTACCTGGCGCAATGCAGACCAGCAGACACAACAGCAAGATGGTCTTCTCCATCTTTAATGGAGCGTTCGTCTAGAATACTGGCTCACTCACTTACTAGACTCTATAATATATAGCTTTACGCCCATCGGTTCCCACTCCCTTTTTCTTCAGATGAGTAACACTTGCAGAAAATAGAACAAGTGATAATTAATATTTGGATAACTATCTACGAGAGAGAAGGGGGGGGGCTTGTTTCCAAAATATTAAGGAAATTCCTTAGGAGCCACGCATTGTGCTTAATTATCACTTATTGCCGAGACTCTGATATGAGGAAACTTTTTAACCGTAACCTTTTTTTTTTTTTTAAAAAAAACCTTCTTTTGGTGTAATTTTAGGTTTTTGGAGAATAAATCTAAAATAAAATGTGTCTGGGGTTAGAACGGGCAGGTGTCGTAATAAGATTTTTTTTTCCTGCTGTGGTTGTCGCAAAGCAAGCGTTTCTGCCTGCTTCTGCGTTTGGGAGGACGGGTGCAAAAGTAGACAGAAAATGCCACTGTTTGCCCCCAAAATAGAGACAGCATTTATGTGTTAACATCCAAAGGACATGTTTTAGCAATGGCTGAAAGCAGACGTCGTATCCCGGTGCTCCGTGACTTCAAGACCCCAACTCCGGACAGCCTCCATCGTGTACATGGGCCGTTGGGGAGCCCAAGAGAGTGATCTCAGCGGAGGGACTGCCTTCCTTCAATTTCTCACGTTTTTGACCTTGACCTTTCCATAATAAGAGCATTTTTAGAGCAGATACCTTACAGCGCGTAGAACTCTCCTTCGATGTTCCACCGCAATATTACCCTATCACACAGTATGACTCTAAGACCCCATACAATATTTTTGTATATATAAGTTGGGGGGAAAAAGAGAATTTTAGGGACATTATGAACAGTAACATTTTCAATGGATAGATTGAGGGCATCCCCAGGAAATCATGGCCCAACAGAGCTCTAGGATGGATCCTGACAGGTTTTTCTGTGGACCAATGGCTCCAAGAACCCAAAGGACCTTTGATATCTCCCCATCAGCAATTAAATCTTCTGAGTAACAGAAACCAGTAGGAATTCCCCCCCCGGTGAGAATGTGAAATCTTAAGATTTATGACTAATTATCCTGCAGGGAAAAAGATACTAGATTTGCTACCTTGCATTCGGTGTAACGTTGGGCGTGACGATGCCAATCCACATCCATCTCAACTAACGTTGGGCGTGACGGTATTCCAATCCCGAAGTTACGAGATCCATAGATTTGTTTTGTTGCGTTGCTTAGCGTAACTCTTCATGGGAACGGGACTATTATTCACTTTGAACGCTTATTTCCATCGTGGGTTGCCCCGGACGTGCATCCGTCTAACCACCAAACCGAAATAAGTTCTGGCTCAGAATGGTCGTTATATAGAAGGTGCAGAAAGTTGAAAATGACCGAAATAACTCAAGAATCACAGAATTAAGCAGGCCAGCTAGTATTTGGCTAATCTTAAAATATTTATATTGAGAGGTCCCATTTTCATGGTGTCTCTTTTGTAAATGCTTGGCGGGGGGGTTCTGCTCCTTTCTCCACCCTCGGAGGAAAATGTGGCGCATGAGATGTGTTTGACTGAACACGTCTCCGTTCACCTGATATACTCCCCTCCAGTCAGCTCCAGCTCTGGCTCAGGAACACCGTGGGTGAGGGTCTCAGACCCCCTTCTACTCCAATCCATCTCAATAGGAGCGCTTTCCTGTCATTGCCTGCTTGAAGCAAGCAATCAGTGTCAAGTGAGTGCTTACATGTTTTTTAGAAGAATGCATATGAAAGTGCTTATGGGGGGGGTTAGGGCACTTTAATACTCATTCATCTATAGTGGGGTTGTCAGGGACATTAAACTGGAAGAGAGGAAACGGTGAAACCCTAGACTGGCGCTGGTGGGTCTCATAATACTTGCTTTTAACCCTGCGTGGTTAAACATAGCATTTAAACTCTCACACGCACTCACACTCACACCACCCTTACATAACAAGTATGCGCACGTCTTTCTACATTCCTCCCGTCTATTTCTCCAACAATGGTTTCCCCATCTTGAATTCTTTTTAATTCGTTAATTCTATGTTTAACCTGGGTTCGTAATTTCTAGTGGTATCGCGTCGAGCGCCGTATGAGATCTATAAAATAATAATAGCCGTGATTACAGGTTGCGGGCTGCGCGTTGACTCATAGATCCGAGGGAACCTGTAATAGATTAGTAATAAAGTACTAGCTGCCCATGACGAGAGTCACACCCTGAGTATCAGATGGCTTCTGACATTTAGAATACATCTAGATCCAGTAAAAGGTATCGCTCCACAACCTTCACCAAGGCGAGAGGGTGGTAGATAAGTGGAACAGCCTCCCTGAGAAGTGATAGAGATGGCGAGGGGGTTCAAACATGCATGGGATAGACATACGGCTCCTGAATCTAAGACAAGACCAACGACTGATTAAGGTTTGAGTCTTTAAGGCAGGAGAAACGGGCAACTAGACGAGGGCCAAATAGGGCTAATCTGCTGGACTGTTGACTGTCCATCTGTTGATGTTGGTCGGGGCCCAAGCAGTTGTCCTTTTTGCCCAGTGGAATAAATGATCGCACCCATGAAATATTAACTATTTGCAATCACCGCAACCGGAACATTCTAATGAACTCTACAACTGATAGTTCCCAATAGCTTGTGGGTCTGCTCTTTCTACTACCCCGTCCCCGGGGGCCATGCATCTGCAGCCATAACGAAGGCAATAGCCTCCTACCTCGGAAGAGCTTTGCATAAACTATAGATGAACAGCTCAAATATGGCAATTAGGCAACCGTGTAATACATATAATGTAATACTTGTTAACCAATTTATTTAATAACTTTATAATTACCAGCAGCACATGACCAATACCGAAGGTTCTAGCGCAATCATGAGGCGTATATATAAGTCGTAGGTAATTACGCTTGGTCTGTACAAACTTTAGAGGTGGAACGCTGATGTCCGAGCAGCAAAAAGTTTAATACGTCTGGGGAGCCAAAATGTGAGAGTGGAGCAAAGTAATTTTCTTTTGGTTGCTATGACAACCGCTCCACATTCAGGAGACTGCCTTAGAATTAACCTTCATACATAACCCTTATATTTTTTTTAAAAAATGCTATTAAGTATCAAATTTAAGAGAATCAAGGTTTTTTTTCACGTTTGTGTAAATGCATTTGTTAAAAAATGTGCCGAAACAAAAGGGGCGGAATGAATTAAATGTAGGGGTCTATTGTATAAGAGTTTATTAAATATTATAATAACCGGGAGGAATTATTTGATCCAAGATGTCATGTTGAAATCATAATTATCGTGTTGTGGATTTAATCACGACGAACCTTGCTATGATGTCATATCGTGGTGTTAGCGTTAATTTCCATGGGCACAAACGCTTTGATCTTGAGAACATTTAGAAAAAAAATATAGACAATATACATAGATTGTAAGCTCCTAAAATCAGCCCCCTTCTCCTTCTGTAATATAATGTTTTAATGCACGCTGTTATTATCAGTTTTATATTTTATTCGTTAAATATTTTATCCCATAGTGTGCCGGAATCTGCTGGCGCTATATATATAAAAAATACATATATAATAATACTAAAAAAATAAATATTACGTGGTGGTTTGAAAAGAATGTGGGAATTGGGTATAGTTACTATAAAAAAAAGTTTATTTTTGCATTTATAGACCTGTTTCTGCAGAAAACAGCCATATATCGTGTTTAATTTCAGGCTGAACCATCTCCACCCAATTTTTATTTGCCACATAGTGTTACATCATAGCCATCACAAGAGCAAGACATGCGATACAAACTAACCTTAAGCAACTACAATTACATTCTCTTCTCTAGCTATATATACAGCCAGCCACACCTCATCATCTATGTCCCGCGAAATATACAAGTACGCAATGTTCCGATAATATAATTTATGATATAGAACCTTCATCTTAAGTCTCTGATCACCCAATGGCAAGCTGCTTAATAGATTTTATTTTATTAAATATTTAATATTTTTAATTGGATAATTTAATACAGTTTCCTTAGTTTGGTCACTGACCAATATTATGTATGTATTGTATGGTTGGGAATGTCGGTATCAATGAGAAGACCAACGTCGTTACACTAAATATATGAATCGTGACTTTGTTAGCGGACTGCTGAATCATTGCATTTTGGGATCAAATATTGTGAAATTCTCATCTACTATTACTAGCGAAAGTCAAATCAGAGAAAAACAAGACCGTGCTTTTAGAACCGATGTGTTATGAGTCACATAGTTTGCACCAAAACAGTTTAATTACAAGACATTCTTCTATCAAGGTCGTACTACTTGCAAAAGAAGGCACGTGATGACCCATCATGGAGACCTCGTCCATTCGTCCCATGGAGCTGTTGGTGGCTTAAAGGGAGCGTAGACCTCAGAAGTAACTTGGTTGATTGGACTGACCTCAATTTTGTTGGCTATAGAAATGTACAAAGGATATAGATTTTTAGTGATATAGAATGTGAAAGTAAGGATATAATAAAGATAGACGGGGAGAAGTGGCAGCCGGTGTCACAGTGTGTGATGAGTCAGGACAGAGCCCGGACTTGGCATGATGAGCTTTCTGTAAGAGGGACCTACGGGGGTTCGGTGGCCAGATGGTATCTAAGGAGACCTCATTATTACATTACATGTATTTTTATTGCGCCAGCAGATTCCGTAGAGTTGTTAGAAAACAAATTAAAATCACACACAATAGCAAACTGCAACAGAAGGAGAAGAGGGCCTTGATCCTGTGAGCTGACAATCTAGTCAGTGGTTGAGGGGGAAGTGAAACAGTAGGAGAGGAACGGCTTGGATGGGTATGAGTTACGATGATTACGGTGTGATTACGATGCTGGCTGAGAGTGTTAGGGGAGAAGGTTGTACGCTTCTCCAAAAAGGTGGGTTTTCCGAGATCTTTTGAAAGTTACGTATGAAGGAAGAAGTCTGAAGGAACGGGGAAGGGAATCCCAGAGAAGGGGTGCAGCACCTGAATACGGGAGTGAGAAGAGGTAATGATGGTAGAAGAGAGACGCAGGTCATGAGAGGAACGCAGAGCGCGGGTAGGGGTGGATTTGGATAGGAGGGTAGAGGTATAGAGGGTGCAGAGTCAATAAAGACGCTCTGACCACCCTTTGTGATTATTGTGCTTCAGGCTCTTCTGTCAACGCTCCAACCTTTAATCACACCATTGCAACATAATATCAGCGCACAGTTTATTATGGTTTGCGATGAATCACACAAAGGACATCACCACGCAGTGTTTGTGATATCTCACCGAGGTGCCGTAACAAGCCTCGTAAAAGACGACACCGTCGAAACTGGGAGACGAAGAACTAGGTCAATTTCACTCTTGCTCATCTTTCTCGCTCTCTGACACCTCGGGGCTTTAACGCAGATTGGTGCAGTAAGTTATACATCAACAAAAGGGCTTCATTAACCCACTTAAAAGATCTGAGGTCTCTCTGACGGCAAACAGATCAGTTAAGAGAGTATATAGTCTCTACGACTTTAGAACCAAAAACATTCCAGTATTAAAATCATCTCATTTTATTATTATTTAAGGTTTAAACCCCTGATCTTGGCTCCTTATTAACCAAGGATGACTGTAAGAAAAATGTATCATGCTGGGTAACAATAAACGTTTCTGGCATCAACATTTTCCATTGGAGTCCATAAGACAAAATGGTAGTCCCACCAGCAAGGCGGTGACCATTGATGAATAGTTTGAGGTCTACACACTGTCATTGAAAAGGCTTTGGATCAAACATATAGAGAAGTATTTTTTTAGCTTGGGTTTGACTCATTTTGACTCTTTGTGCCATAATGTTACCTGTTGACCTTCTTCTGTTTTCACTCCAATGATGATTACAGGTCAAAGACCTCACTTCATGACTCCAATTCTGTAGAGGTTCTACACAGATGTTCCAAAGTCAGGAGATCATTCATATAGTGTAGCAAACTTTGCTTATCGGATGTTTGCCTACTTTACCTACTCATCTTCCTTCCCCCAACTTGGTGTTCTTGAAGGTCATTTTCATCCATTATGGAATGATCCTCAATATACAGAAATTTAGGCAAAAATGCTGAAACTTGAAGACAGAATGGACAACCACCTATGGGCCCCGATGTGGAAACACCCCATTTTTTGTTGATCCCCCTCATGTAAACCAAAGACGATAAGTCATCGGATCAATGAACTCGTTTCCCTACCTCTCTTCTTTGAAAATCGCTTGTATTCACTTATTGCTTGTATCGCTGTAGATATACTTCTTCAAGCATCTAAATCATTGATTGCATCGATCTCAAAAACCAAACACGGCATCTTTTATATACTCTGTTTATTATGAGAGGGTTTTAATGGCACATGGGCTATAGATTCGCTTATAGACATTTCGCAGAGTAGGCAAAGTCGTTCATGAAGGAAGCAGAATCCCGTTCTATTCTGATTGGCAACCTCTTTTCCGTCGGGTGAACAGCAACTTTTTGAAGAATGGAAATGAATCCGAGTACAATAAATATAAACATTGGGTTTGTTTTTCCTTACACTAAGAAACATGTTCCTCTACTTGAGAAACGTTAGATGTAGATGTATTATTATTTATTTATTTTTAATCAGGTTAGTAAAAGAATGTGAGTCTATTGTGTTTATTTATGATGGAACCTACATCTTATTTGGTGCTATGACCTGCAAAATATTCTATCTTTCAGGACCCTTTTATTCGCATAATGAAAGGCGTTGAGTTTTAGAGAGCAGAATACAAAAGGAGCTTATGTGTTCCATACGCACACAGCAGAAAGTGTTGGGAGCTTGATGTTTAGAGATATAATTCCTTTTTGGTGAGTGGACGGTACGGAGGCACATAGGGAGAGAAGCATCTTGTGTTGAATAGAGCTAACGTAATAGAGTATGACCTATGGTGGGCTATAACCTATCTTCTGCAGTGCACGGGGAAGGAAGGTGCTCTGATGGCAGCAGCTTCCTTTATTGGAGCGTATATGGCTCTAGTCAACTTCTTCAATAGTTGGTCCAGAAGAGCCACCAGCACCACTGCCGCCCGCTCCAGGGAAGCCCCCAGGCATCCCTCCCGGCATCCCTCCCGGCATCCCTGCCCCTCCTGCCCCTCCTGCCCCCTGGTACAGCTTGGTAATGATGGGATTGCACAAGTTCTGCAGCTCCTTCTGTTGGTGTTCATATTCCTCCTTTTCGGCCATCTAATGAGACAAAAAAAAAAGACACAAGGAGATTAGTAAATGGGCAATGAAGACATGGGGAAGATGCAAAAGGTTTTAGATCCGGGATGAACTGCATCAATAGATTTAATGAGGATTAGAAAAAGAACCCTGTTGACAGTATTTATTAAAACATTTTTGAGATGTTTTAACAACAGGAAATTCAAGACTTGGTCATCGCACTTGTTGTAGGCAAGACTTCCTTCTCAGACGGAACAGTTTAAATAACAATGAGGAAAGCAACAATGGATGCAACAGTGGATTCCATTACCTGGTTCCTATCGAGCCACGCTATGACCTCATTGCACTTGTCTAAGATCTTCTGTTTATCCTCTGGGCTGATCTTGTCCTTCAACTTCTCATCCTCAACCGTGCTCTTCATATTAAAAGCCAACGATTCAAGGGAGTTCTTGGCCGTGATCTTCTCCCTCTGAGACTCATCCTCCGCCTTGTATCTGTCGGCCTCTTGTACCATGCGCTCAATGTCTTCCTTGCTCAGACGGCCTTTGAGAAGAAGAAAAAAAGAAATGAGTGTGGAGCAAGTTCCGGGTGGAAATGTCATACATTTACACTATGGTTCTTATTTACAGTAGCATCGTTTGTGGGTTGGGTGGAACGTTTTTTAGGTCTAATTGGCCTCCACTAGACCACCGAGGACATCTACCCTAAGACAAGGGAAGGGAATTAACAGTACTTACATATGCCGCTTGTTACTAAACAGTTATTAACCTGCTACAGGAATAAATAAACAAAAATACATCTCTTCCTCATTAAAGTTGTAACCAGGAAGTTTAAGGAAGACTTAAGTAAGCAGTAGCCAATTATAGCTGACCTCATATTTATACACTTTAATAAGGAAATAAGATGTAGTGTAACGCGCCTCAATTAATTTGAAAGTCAAAGAATTCCTATCTTTCTAAAGTCTCCTGGAATGGTCACGTTTGGTGGATGTACGCCGCCTTCTTCAGCCTTATGACTATGTGAAAGTCGGTTCCTGCACTCACCCTTGTCATTGGTAATAGTGATCTTGTTTTCCTTTCCGGTGCTTTTGTCCACCGCAGACACGTTCATGATTCCGTTGGCATCGATGTCGAAGGTCACCTCGATCTGGGGGACGCCACGAGGAGCCGGTGGGATGCCCGTCAGCTCAAATTTGCCAAGTAGATTATTGTCCTTAGTCATGGCTCTTTCACCCTCAAATACCTACGAGCAAATCCAAAAGTTCTATCGTATTATTGAGAATGTTAAAAAGGCTCAGTAAATAATCTGTCCGTGCAAAGTGTCCTCCTGTACCTGGATAAGGACTCCCGGTTGATTGTCGGAGTACGTGGTGAAGGTCTGAGTCTGCTTGGTGGGGATGGTGGTGTTGCGTTTGATGAGAACAGTCATGACGCCTCCAGCCGTCTCTATGCCTAATGACAGTGGGGTCACGTCAAGCAGTAGAAGGTCCTGAACATTTTCAGATTTATCTCCGGACAAGATTGCGGCCTGAACAGCTGGAAGAAAGGAGGTTCTAATTTAAGTTTGAGGTTTTGGGTACATTTACCCACAGTAATGCTCCCAAGGAGTGATTTTTTTTAAGATGGGTGGCACTAGGCCCAAATATCCCATATGTTCTCTTCCTATGCAGTGCGTATATTGAATACGTGATGGAAACCTTTACATTTATCAATGTCAAAAAGAAAGGCAAATCCCAGATTACCAACATTCTCAGCATTTAACCATCTACCAAACTGAACCTTGAGGTTATGAGCAAGCATTCTGAATGGTGGTAGAACGCAAGTAAAAAAACTCCAATTAATTTATCCCCACACTAACCTTCAGTCGCACCACCAAAATACTAGGCCTACTGGGTCAATTTTGCTATCTGTTTTATGTCCACTGACCTGCCCCATAGGCCACAGCCTCATCAGGATTAATACTTTTGTTTAGTTCTCTCCCATTGAAAAAGTCCTGGAGGAGCTTCTGGATCTTGGGAATACGTGTGGATCCACCAACCAGAACAATATCGTGGACCTGTGCCTTATCCAGCTTGGCGTCCCGTAGGGCTTTCTCGACCGGCTCCAGAGTTCCACGGAAGAGATCCGCATTAAGCTCCTCGAAGCGCGCTCTAGTTAACGAAGTATAGAAGTCAATGCCCTCATAGAGGGAGTCAATTTCAATGCTGGCCTGCGTGCTGGAGGACAAGGTACGTTTAGCCCGTTCACATGCCGTACGTAGCCGTCGGATGGCACGTTTGTTCTCTGTGATGTCTTTTTTGTGCTTGCGCTTGAACTCTCCGACAAAATGGTTGACCATGCGATTGTCAAAGTCCTCTCCACCAAGGTGGGTGTCACCAGCTGTGGATTTCACTTCAAATATGCCATCTTCAATAGTAAGAATAGACACATCAAAGGTTCCTCCACCAAGATCAAAAATTAAGACGTTCCTCTCACTACCCACCTAGACGAGTTGCATGGAAACAAAGAAGTAAGAGCAATACGTCATCTGTCACCAAAGGTTACATACGTTTATGTTCAACACTATTTTCTTCGCAGACATATACCATAATTCTCTACTTGACTCTTGCACTTACCTTCTTGTCCAACCCATATGCTATGGCGGCCGCAGTCGGTTCATTAATGATACGCAAGACATTAAGTCCTGATATAGTGCCGGCATCTTTAGTAGCCTGTCTCTGAGAATCATTGAAGTATGCGGGTACCGTGATCACTGCGTTATTGATCGGCTAAAACGACAGGAGAAGAAGAAAAACAATTTACTTAATGCTCCTGTAGCATTAAAGGTTCAATTAACCTATCTGATTACCTCTCCCATCTCACCTTTCCTAAGTAAGCTTCGGAGATCTCCTTCATCTTGGTGAGGACCATGGATGATATTTCTTCTGGATAGAATGTCTTAGTCTCTCCTTTGTAGTCAACCTGAACCTTGGGCCTCCCGCCATCATTAATGACGGTGAAAGGCCAGTGCTTCATGTCTGCCTGCACAACGTGGTCATCGAATCGTCGACCAATCAGACGCTTAGCATCTGCAGTAAGAAAATATTAGGTTATGCAATGCATCTCAAGTCTCAAAAGAGGGGTATCTTCAAAAACAAGGTACGTTTAGCTCGTTCACATGCTGTATTGTGCATTAAAGGGATTTTATGACTTCTGTAACTCAACTTGGGGAAAACTTGAAGGGCAAGTTGGATGTTAGTTTCGTCCCTCAAAATGGAGCTAATTCTCTCCACGTTTCACAGCATTTACTGCAGCATTTGTAATCTTTAACGTTGGTAGCATCCACTATTTGAGCTTAAGTTGGGTCCAGGAGAATTTAAGTATATAATTATTGGGTTTTACTTGAAAATGCAAACATATCTGACCAGTTTGAGGTCTAGTCAATAAGTTCCATGGTTTATGAAGAAAACACCTCTTGGACAGGGTTCATTCTCACCAAAAACTGTGTTGGTCGGATTCATGGCCACCTGGTTCTTCGCAGCATCGCCGATGAGTCTCTCGGTGTCGGTGAAGGCCACATAGCTGGGTGTTGTGCGGTTTCCTTGGTCATTAGCAATTATCTCTACCTTGCCGTGCTGGAAGACACCCACGCATGAGTATGTGGTGCCCAGGTCAATGCCAACTGCTGGACCCTTGGACATTTTGCCTGTTGGGGTACAATATCCGAAACACAATCTCATTTTATCTGTTTTCATACCATTTAGATGCGTTTCTGAGTAAATTTTTGCAAGCCGTGGGTGGAAGGGCTGGACAAGTGACCTGGTCGACTTGCTGGGTAGTTTCAAGATGGAAACTTGTTGGTATTTTTTTAATTAATAAATTAAAATCTACCTGGTTTAACCCAGAAGGCAACTAAATAATTCCCAAAGCAGACAATCTGCGTCGAGAAGGGTTTCCATTTTCCTCCACAAGGTTTGAGACTCAACTCAATTTTAATTCAGTTTTGTTTTTATTTTTTTCAGGGTTTTTTTTTCTTGGTAAGGAACTACAAATTAGAATGTATTGCTAAATCTTAACATGACGGCACGTATCTGTATAAAAAGAACAAAGGCAACTCAACCCGTGACGTAAGTCTTAGAGAAATAATACCTGCAGAATAACACATTTGGAAAATTCTGTCGTAATGAAAATATTTTTATGTCCAAGTCATGGGTTCATACGTGGTCACGTTCCGACTGACTCGACGTCAACTTTGTAATGTTACAAACTCCACAGCCAATCCCTCCCCCCCCAAAAAAATAGACCAATGAAATGTCTCCGTTGAAACTTTTTGGGACATCGTCACGCTGCTTTATTCATGTGACTTATTGCAAATACTGCCTGATACAATATTGTTTCACAGATCTCCTGTTCTGGATCTTTCTCCTGGTAGAACAAACACTAATCTGGCAGGGGAGGCAATAAAAAAAGAGAACCTGCTGGGGTATTTGGCCCGAGGGGGCAGTTTACATCTGGCTGAGTTCCACGTCATGAGGAGTAGGACAGAGCGAGCTCCGACGTTCTAGAAAGAGCGATTGTTTGGCTGTTATTCAAAGGGTAGGGCTGGGAGCGGGGCCGATCTGATGGGAGAGGAGGTGCAGGAAGGACGGTAAGTTTCGTAACTGCAAAGGCTCTCAGCCGTGTTACGTTTTGAGGGGAAAAAAACTAAATTTACAAGTATTATGGTGACAGCTACAGGCAGAATTAAAAAGTTTCGGCCCCAGAGTCCATTTGTCCTCGGGCAACCTCACTCGTACGTTTTGTGATATAGTCTTATATAAATATACTGAAGGGATAGTAAAAGGCTTAGAAGATTAGCCACTAGACAAATATTTGAGTCCAAAAATCACTTTTTTGTCTGTAATACTTTCCTTTCTCATGTAATAAGAATTTGCCCTTCTGGATGAAAAAGCCACCCACATTATTCAGTATGCATGATCTTGTAAGCTTTTTTTTGGTATTGTAGTAAGTTGCGTAGAGCCCTATTTTTTTCGGGGGTCTCATGAACTGGCTGGGGTGGTCTAAAGTCCAGAGTTGGGTTTGAAAGTCAGAGAAACCTCATCACAAGCCGTTCAGGACCTTCCAGCAAATAAATGGTCCTACAGAGCCATGAACAGCTGTAGGACAGGTTGGGGGGCATCACCAACGACGTAAGGGTAAACCTTACAACCTGCGGGTGGGCTTCAGACATGTTAAGGACTTTATTGACCGGCTCGGGGGATACCGGCCACCACAGTTATGGTGGTCCTGTCCTGGTGAGTCTTTAAAGCGGGAAGAACGGGCAGGCTGGATGGGCCAAATGAGTCTGATCTGCGCATGCCCATGTCTCTACTCAACAATCAGGTGGGTCCACTAAGAAGACTTGCAACCCGGTGGGAAAGATTAACCCTCTGCGGACCCACTTGCGATTTGTGTTATAATGTATGCAGTTAATACAGCCGTTCCCTGCCTATGCCAGTGCCGGCTTGTCGACTCCGTTCCCTCTAACCAAATGGGTTAAGCATCCACCCCCCTTCGACTCTCGCCCACAAAGTTCTAGAAGGTGTCACATTAACCACTCGTCTGCCAGCGCCCCACAGTCATTTCAAAATTTTCCAGATGCCAAGATGCACCCCCCCAAAACAGGGCATTGCTGATGATGTCATAACTTAAAATAAACAGGAAATCTCTCGATTGGCAATTAAGCTTACGTGTTATTATTGTTAACTACTCGAATAGCCTCATATCAACCCGAAACCCGTGTCTAATCCTCATAGCTGCAAGTTATTAAAAAAAAGGGCATTTATTCAAGCAGCAATAAAAATGATTGCGTCCGTCAAGGAGTTATGGTTTTTGACGCACACAATAAAAGGTTACCTCGTAAAATATTACAGAACCATTCGGCAGGTCTTAACCCTTCCAGTGCCAGAGTACGGGGAGGACGATGCAATAGTTAAAACAAAAAGCGGAACCCCATACATCGACTTCTCAACCTTTTTACAACCAAGTTGCATATTATTCTATATTCTGTTGATGCTTAAAGAAAATAAAATGTAGTAATAATAATATTAATAATCATATTAATAATAATAATCATCATATTAAGAATAATAATAATAATCACATTAATAATAATCATATTAATAATAATCATCATATTAATAATAATAATAATCATCATATTAAGAATAATAATAATAATCACATTAATAATAATCATTTTAATAATAATCATCATATTAATAATAATAATCATAATCATATTAATAATAATCATATTAATAATAATAATCATATTGGTATTAATAATCATTTTAATAATAATCATCATATTAATAACTTCTAACCAAGTAGCCCTTGTCTTAACATTTTAATCGAGAAATGTCAAGGAGCAAATAGCATTAACTTCTCAAATGTGAAAGATATTTATCCCCGTCCCGAACAAAAGCAAGCACAACAGGTTAAACGCCGCCGTCTCTGTTATTTTGGAAGGGCGCATGCACGGTTACTAAGTATTCTCGCCAGATTCTCTGCAGGTCTCTGTCTTTCTCACCTGTGTGAGCTGCCTCAGAGTACGCTCTCTCTCTCTTTTCTGGATTCTCTCTCTATCCCTCAACCCCCTCTGACTCTCTAAATACGCTCGCTCTCTCTCATAGCCCTGCACAGCCGTGACGCTCTCAGAACGTTCTGGACTTCCCTGCGTTTCTCCCAACCCTCCCCTTTCTCCCCCCCTAAACGGTTGGCAGCTACGCAGGCACAGAGAGACAGAGATAGAGGGAGGGAAGGGGAGGCCGAGAGACGGCGGGGTAGAGAGAAGTAAGGCCTGAGGGAGATGTTTTAACCCTCTGGATCTTGATAGAAACACAAACGACCTGGTGCGCCAACGACTATAGTCTAAAAACATCAGCAGTCTCACTACGGTTGGGACTCTCATGCCCGATCCATTCAGTACTCAGCTGGATACAATGTATCATGTAGTAACAAAAATGCTTGCGTGTCGTCGGAGGACGCCCATCGATGTCCAGCGACGTTGGCTCGGGAACGTTGAGGAACGTTGTCCTCTGCCCGGCTCTATGGGGAAGTAACCGCGTCAGTAATAGCGACATAGAATTTGGACGCCCACCTCGTGTTCAACTGTCCTGAAAAGGGGGTTACTTAACACAGGGTTAGTGGATTGTTTAAAGCAATGGTTCTAAATGTCGTCCTCAAGGCACGCCAATGGTCCAGGTATTCTAAATCGCCCTATTGGAACAGAATGGGGCAATTACTAAATCTTACCCCGTGTTTTGAGGGCTGGGTCAGAAGCCGCTGGTATAAAGTAAAGTTCACCAGGCCATGAACAGCTCCGATTGTCTTTACATTAGAACCTGCTTTTTGTCTTGTCCCAATGGAGCAGCGTAGCTGTCACTCTGCGCCATCTACATGTTTTGCCTAGAGGTGAATGAATGAAAACTACAGAATGAATTGGCCCAGTCATTCATTCGTAAATGCGGCGGGTTTATTGTTAACTGGTTTGCTGCTGTAGTTTCCTTTGAATCTCCCAAACTGAATGAATGAGTGAAACAAACGGTTAATGTAAGAGCATGTAGAGAGCATGTAGAAGTAGCGGTCCGTTATCTTATAGGCGTTGCGTGTATGATCGCTTTACTCTGTCCGGCTTCAGCTGCTCCGTGTATCATGTTTACAGCGTCTCTTCGATGCCCTTGATGGAGGGTTTTCTTAAGGGGGGAAACTACTCCTTCGACCCAGTTGGCCACTTAATCCATGCAGGGGGGCCGCCGTCAAGAAGGAAATCATTGCCCTGTCCCTTTCTGGGGAAGGTGGTCCCAGTATTACCCCCCCTAGTCTGTATTTTAGCCAGCAGATAGGTAAGAACATCAGTTAGTTCCACACTCAATCCTTTTGGTGAGGAGGGATTGATTTTTTTTTTTATTCTTAAAAATGATTTTTATTCTTAGAAAAGGCAACCGCCAGATTTAGAGTCCGAAGGTGGCATTGGGCCATTTCTTAGCAATAATCCACATTTTAACTCCAGTTTACATGCTTTAGAGGACGTTTGTCACTAAAAACAAGGGTCTTGGTTTGGATCTTCAACTATGCAATAAAGGTCTCTTCTTAAGGTCCACGCCGGGGGTTTTCTTAGCTCCCTTTGCCCAGGTATGGGCGCTGGTAAGAGTAGTAGGCCGAGGGGGCCATAGGCGGCCGTGTCACCACTGGGACGTATCGCATGTCAACCGGCAACCTGGTACAGCTAGATCGCGAGAATCAGCTGATACGATGTATCTCGATCTTGGATTTACATGGTCAGAGTCGGCTCCAAGTACGATGCGGAGTTTAATTTAGGAGGCTGACGGTATCGGAAGGATCCTGTACTTTACATGTAGCTAAATGTCAAAGTTCAGAAGGAAACGTCTTGAGGACCGCATGAGGGATTCCTTAATCCTATGATCTGAGTGTCTGTTGTAACTCCAATACATCTGCACTTAGTTACGGTCTCTTTTCTGGATCGCATTGCTTCTCTTGGCCAATAATTAACCTTGAGTTACTGTCACACAGATGCCGAGTCGCAAAAGGCGAGTTCAAGTTCCGACATAACAATATCAACATACGCCATGATAAAGGCCCCAATCCAATGCCTTGTAGTCGGTATTAAATGACATAGTATAAAGGGGTCACCAGAACCCCCTGACAAAGGAGCGAGGGCTGGCTCTCACCTCATTTTTTTTACTTGCTAAAAGTCAGATTTGAGTATTGATCAGCCAGAGTTGCCTTTGGTTCCAGAGATCAGGACCAGGGTTGGGATTGCCTGCTTTTGGGACTATCCCAATTATAAAAGGGCAGATGGCAACTATGCCTTACCATGAAAAGCGAACAAAGGGAAAGAAACTTAAATGAATTCAGAATTTCTATGAGGCCCAAAGCTGGAAGAAAACCTTGAGATATTCATATTTCACACACCATTTTTAAACGGGAACCCAAACCTACTGCCCATTTTTTTTCCTCCCCTGATGTTTTTAGGGCCTGAATTATCTGGTCTTTCCTGCAGTTCTCTCCCTTCTGCTTCCCCCATCCTTACAAAGACTCCCTGAAGCAATCAACAACAATCAGCAACTTAACAGAAGGGGGATAACTTAATATCCAGCTAATTCCCCTCCCCATTAAGATAACTTCCCCGCAGTACACACGTAGGGCATGGAACTGAACTGTCTTTTTATTAAATAAATATAATTTGCCTAATTCTTAAGATATACAGAAAGAAAACCACCAGCAACCACGGAGAGCAACGTACATACAAGTTATTTATTTATTATTATTATTTTTTAATGAAATTAAACATAGCATACATACTTCCAAATTTTCACGAGAACGTTGACAATGAAATAAAAATGGTTCTTGTACGCGAGAACCGCAGCATTAGCCTGTGGCTGTACTGGTCCATATCCACCAGCTGCGGCTGCGTCACATTATAGCGGAGAGAGATTCACAGCATCCCCGATGTTCCTCTTCAATAACCAAACTCCATTGAGGTTGGAGTCGTCTGCAAAGCATCGCCAAAACAGGCCCCCTGAGATCTCCTGATATTGTAAGGGGGGATGCGGAGCGCCACAACATCTGGATGCCTGCTTCCTCTTGTCCTCATTCCATCCTTGCCGGCCTTCGATGGCGGATCTTGGTCCACACGCCCCTAGACCACGTTAGATATCCCCACGTACGCCACACATTAACCAAGTAATCTGCTGTACTCAGACAGCGCCGATGACTTTTTCACTGCATCCCAAATCCGAGCCGCGTAGTGGAACCTGGAACAAGAAAATAAAACGCGCTTGAGTGCAAGAATGAAAGAAAAGAGAGCTGGAGACGTTACTGAATGGGGTAAAGGCAACACAAAAATCAGTATCAGCGATTGTATGTTTTTTAATCAGCGTAGTTATGAATAAGGTTCCCACCAGTTCTTTTCAGTCAGGATAGTGTGTGAAAGCTGAGGTCGGGACATGGACGTGATCTGGCTTCGGAGTCGGCTGATTAGGGAGTGGAAACTGGGGTGTCCTTTGTAACCCGGAAGCAGAGGAAAGAGGGGATTCCCTCCTGAGCCTGTGAGACACACGGAACAGAAGATACGGTTACATATTTCAAATAACAAATAAAGAACTCTGGCGTCTGTCTTCTGATTAGAAAAACTGGGGAGGCTCAAAGGACTTCTTGCTCAATATGACCGGGGTTCTACAAGGGTATGGACATGTTATCACTACCGCATCGTAACCATCATGTTTATACGTTACAGACATATAACGCTGAGGATTCTCATGGCTTAAGCAACGGTGGGAGACTGCAGGTGTCAAGACTCCAAGGAACCAACAGAAGCAGAACATGGAAACACTCCATGGATATATATATAAAATATATATATAATATATATATTCCCATAGCTCAACCACCGGTCTATATCACCTGTGCTTCCTTGGGGCGTTGGATTAAGCCAGGCGTCAAAGTTTCCTTTCTGCCTGGTTTTCATTTTAAGATCAACATTTTCAGCAACTGCATAAGTCACTTTCTGAAACCCCCTGCTGCGTTTAGCGCCGTTCGTGGGCCTAGCAGAGGGTCTCTGAGAAAGCCCTTTGATTAGAAGACAAGCACCTGCTCTGGTGATGTTGTCATCGGTATCGGTATCCATTGTCGGAACGAGAAATAAATTGACTTCGGATTCCAGGAAGTCGTAAGGAAGGCCAGGGAAGATGTTGCAGTCCACCATGGAGAGCGTGCCTGGAAAGTGCAAAAGCAAACTGTAACACATACCTATGCTTCCTCGTTGCACCTTTTCTTAACAGAATTATCCCTAAAATATTTGGAAACCATGTTTTATTGCCGGCATTGCTATTCCTCTCGCTTTTATCACGGCATGAGTGACTGTAAGCTATTAAATATGCAGCATCCCGGGTACATTACTGTGCGGTTTCTCACTTATACGGTTAGGTAATCTTTCCCTTCTTGTTATAAATTGTTATAACCGTACCTTTGTATCGAAGCCTGGAATGCATCATGATTTTGTCTATCACCGTGTGCATTTGCTTGAGGTTGAGGGGGCAGAAATCCTCCCGCTTGGACTTATTCTGCAAAAAAACTTCATAGACAAAGGGCGATATACGTTATTCATAGCGCTGGATGACGATAAATGTGCATATTGTCTGTTAATTGATCCCTATGGCTGTAAACCTTCAGATGGACGACTGAAGAGCTAGGGGTGCTTCTACTTACCCACATGGGGGTAATACTCGATGCCTTCATCAGACCCACAGCTGCTGCCGGACTCGTGGCTGGGCGATGGAGTCGATGGTTTAAGCATTTCGGCTGTCTGAAGAAACCTGATAGGAAGCTCGTGTTAGGAAGTCTAACAGACTGAGAATATATATGGTTTTCAGTTTTAGGAAACAAGTTGGACGTGTAGCTGCCGGTACCGGCGGTTCTTTCTTAACGATGCCACGGGAAAAAAATTAGACCAACAGAGTTCATCCACAATCCCTCCGCATTTAGCTGTGTTATCGGAGAGATGCCTACATTTATATACCAGACTCACACAACTCCAACTCACCGGTATAAATTGAAGTCGGTGAACCAGTCCTGGACAACGATGACTACGTGACATACCGTGAAGAGGAAAGCAGTGATCTGCAGGGACTACGCGCAAAGGAGACAAAAACACATTTTCAGACTCCTACTGGTATAACGGCCATAAAATGATTGTGTCCCATTTTTGTATGATGCCTGTAAGCCCAAAACTTGCTTAATTCTCTTTCATACAACCAGGATCTGCCTGACCAAGCCTGGGTGGGAATATGAATGGAAAACCACATAACATAATAAAATATTTACAAGCAGAATTGTATATTAAAAGGGACTGGTTTATTTTTCCACCCCGGCTTTTGAATTAAAACGGTAAAGAGGAGACGTATTTTCCGGAATCAGAAAGTGGGGCGAAACGTAATTCTGTACTGAAGTCTCACGTGCCTCGAGTACGTCTATATTAGTGGAAAGCTCATGTCTAACACCGGACGTGTCTGTTCTCCGGGGCGATCTCATACCTGCATCTCCACGTAAGTATGGGGAAGGTTATATTCCGGAGGGAGCTTCCTGTCATTATTAATCAAATGATCCAGTATCGCTGGACTAAGAATAGGCTGAAAACAGGAAAAAAAAAATATATATATATTATCAAAAATAATAAATATATTAGCATGCAAAGTATATGCCATAGTATCGTATAATGTACAAAAAGTTAAACCAAAAGGGTGGTACGGGTGGGCTGGGGGTGAATAATATATTTAGAATAAATACCTGCGTATCCAGGAAGATTATTCGCTCCTGACTGATGAAGAAGTCGATGCCGCTTGTCTGGTTCCCGGCTCTCTCCCTCACTTCCTGACTTTGCATCCTGAACACAAAGGACCTGAAAGGGAATGAACAAATCTATAATAAAACATATAAAATAACAGCAGGGGTGTCCAATCAGTCTGTAATTCTTACAGGGAGGGGTAGTCACTGAAGTTTAAAATTAGTATTTGTAGGGAACGCCAAGCCCCAGCTGATCATGTGGCTGGGACATCGTCAGCATGCGCCAACAGCCCCATTCCTGCTGATCAGGCCGATATGAAATCACAAACGTGGGCCAACAGCCTGCTTTGCTTCTTACCAACTCATCAGGCAGTACAGACAATACAAGCAACAGCCTTATGTGCAATCCAAGCATCTCACAGGTACCTTTGGTCATCATCTGGCGAGTTGGAAGAGAGAAGAGACATCACTGTGGACTTCCCGGTGCCTTGTAACCCAAGGACGCCAACAACAAGAACGTCTGTCTGATCCAAGAGGAACTGGAACAAGAGTAGTTAAAGCACATTAGATTACTACCCAAAACTGGTTTATTTGGGGAGAGGAACATGCTTCATGAATAATGTATACACCTCTTTTAATATATATTTTATATGTTTTGTATTTGCAATATATTTTATCTGTGAGGGAAAGGCACGGGTGACTAGTTTACCTCGATGGCGCTGTCACACCAGTTCATGTACTCGTCCACCAGCTTGATGCAGTGCTTCATCTTCTGAGGTGGCATCAACTTTGCCTGACCCACCACAGCTGTCAGGAAAGAAGAAATGGGGTGAGACCCTACTGCCAGCAAAACTCAACTTACCCTAATGGATTGTAAGCCTGCAAGGGCCGGTCGCTCTCCCCCTTCTGTACTATATGTCACTGGATATTGTCAATTTTAACTAATTTAAGTTGTTTTTATATGTTAAATATCTTCTATTTATAAAACGCCATGTGCCTTTCAAGACTTACGGTCCACGCTGCCGCTGCCCGCCGAGCCCATGCCTCTGTTCTGGATCTGATATACCGGTTGAGTGGGGCGCTGTCCTTCCTTCTCCACCTTTGCTGCGGCAGCGGCTGGCGGTAGAGAGGGGCTCTCCGTGGTGGCTGAAGCTTTCCCTTCTTCTCTGGCCTTCATCAGGACAATCGGCTTTTCAATGGCAGCAGGGGCTGGTGAAGGAGCCGGCTTCCCCTTAATGGAGCAAATACACACATACATATATATATATATACATATATATATATATATATAATATACACACACATAATCCAGAATAATATAATAGTTTCTATGAACTAAGATGAAAAAAGTAAAATAGAACATTTAGCTGAAGGAGAAGATGCAGATGTTAAAAAAAAATGTACTAAGGGGGGCCGTTCACTTACACGCTCGGTGGTCGGCTTGGCCAGGATGATGGGAGTTTTCTGTATAGTGTAGCCACTGCTTTCTTCATTCCCGTCCTGAAGGAGGAATAACACATGAGATGTCAAACTTCAAAAAGACTCCGGCTGCATCAGTGGATATACGGGAAGTGTCCACTCCGGTGATCATTAATTACTGGTCATACCAAATAGCAAACAAACCCCCACAAAAAAATTTTTATCGCATTATCAAATTGTAACTTTTTCATCGTTGTGAGAATTTACTCACCCATCTGTCTTGGTCGCGGTCGCGCAGAACGGGGTCTCTATCTCGTCCCGGCTCCGAGAGATTGAGATTCCCAGTGGGACCCTGGTCCATCCACCTCCGTCTCCTGTTCCGTCCTGGGATATACGTGCTGGGCTGGCTGTGTCCGGAGTCAGACATGGTTCTGTCGGGCGAAAGTCAAATCAAATAAAGAATTTATTATATTTTCAACTAAGATTTCAAGTCAATAACAACAAATCCCGTTTCACGCTCAGGAGACGCTCTGGTTTTTTTAAAAAAAAATCTTATTATTGCTGGGACAGAACGGGCACCTACCCCTGCCTGGCATACAAATGCCACATACCCCTGCCAGGCACACACAAGCCATATACCCCTCCGAGTCTCATATATGCCATGTATCCCTGTCTATCACACAGCTGACATGTAACCCTCTATTATAGATGCCATGTTTGCCACATATACCCCTGTCTGGCACATGTATGCCATATACCACTGTCTGGCACATGTATGCCATATACTCATGCCAGGAACATGTATGCCATACACCCCTGTCTGGCACATGTATGCCATATACCCCTGCCTAGCACAAATATTGTTGCCATGTACACCCCATCCCACCTCAGGGTCTCCCCTCTGCCCTCTACCCCTGGTGGGTGCCCACTCACCCACTCTGTATGGATTCCCTTCCCGTCTGCCAGCTTAAACTACCTCAGTCCGTCACTAAAACACAGCCGCCTACTGGCAGAAACCGGCGAGTGTAGAATGGTTCCGGGGGAGGTGAGTTCCTACCCCTGGAAAAGTAGTAACAGTGATAAGAGGGGTGGGGCGGAATTACCATAGCAACGAGAAAAAAAGAATGCGGCATTACTGATAAGAAAATGAAGGAAAGGATGAAGCTGTGTGTAAATATGTGTATAATACTACTAATAATAATGCTTTATAAATAAATATGAATATCTAATCCCAGTTACAATATGGGTATAAAATGCTGCACATGACATGCGCTTTCCCTTTAAATAACTTCACCCCTTCCTCATTTGCATGCCGGGTACTGTAGTGTTACTTTTACCCTTCCTTAAATCCATAACTACAGCTCCCAGCATGCTGTGCGGTGCCTGCCATTACTTCCTGTCATATCGGCAGCCTGTTCCTTCCAGGAAGGAGCTTGATACGTTGTATGCAAAGTTTGAGATGCTTTCTTTTTTTGGGGGGGTTGACATTAATCTGCTCTGTGATTGGCCAATTTGCTGAGCTCCTGGGTCACATTATCATCATAGAAGGTTCCCTGACTATAAAAAGGTGAACGCTTAGTAATTTATTGAAACAGATTTAGAAGGTCAGAGAAGGTGATTCAGTTTGTCCTTAGAATTATCATTTCAAGCTGAAAGTTATACCCAATTAGGAGTATTATTATTATTATTATCTTTTATTTATATAGCGCCAACAGTTTACGCAGCGCTTAATACAATACATAAATTCAAGGGATATGACAAGACAAGAATTGACAGACTAAGACAAACCGATACATTTGGTGGAGAGAGCCCTGCTCGCAAGCTTACAATCTAGAGGGAAAATGGGGTGATAAACATAAGGCATAGAGAAAGGGTGAGAGGTATTGTGGGGGTATCAGTGACAAGGATGTTCTAGCAGCTAAGATGGTGCGGCTTCTCTGAAGAAGTGGGTTTTTAGATGTTTCTTGAATGTCGGGAGGGAGGGTGAATGCTGAAGGTTCCTTGGGAGCAGATTCCAGAGATATGGGGCAGCTCGAGTGAAATCTTGTAGACGGGAAAAGGAAGAGGTGATGAGTGAGGAGGAGAGCCTTAGCCCATGGGAGGAACGTAGGGATCGAGTAGGAGAGTATTTGCTAATGAGGTCAGAAATGTACGGAGGAGCAGTATTGTGGATGGCCTTATATGTCAGTACCAGGATCTTAAATTTAATTCTAAAGGTAATTGGGAGCCAGTGGAGGGATTCACAGAGGGGGGAAGCAGAAGAGGAGCGACGTGCAAGGAAGATGAGCCTAGCAGCGGCATTTAGGATAGACTGTAGTGGAGAGAGTCGAGACAGTGGAATGCCAACCAGAAGAGTGTTGCAGTAGTCAAGACGGGAAATGATAAGTGAATGAACCAGAGTTTTTGTGGATTCTTGGGTGAGGAATGGGCGGATACGAGGAGTAATTAATTTTCTAGAATTATTATATAATATAATCATGTAATTAATCATTTAAGCAACGCTAGCCGATCAGTAGAGGATCGGAAATCTAGGAAGTATGGGAACTTTTAGATGTCTTTCGAGAGTGTTTGGGAATCCCGGGACCGAGCATCGAATGGAGTAAACATGACTTACTGTACTTCTTATGGGATCCCGAAAGGACAGGTTACTAAAAGTGACCTTTAGGTTTTTTTCATTGCAGGTGATCAGAATTCCTGATTTCTAGGTATGGACGCCACCCTTGGCTTTGAAGTTGGTGCTGAAATCGAACTCAAGGAGGGTGTTCTGGAGGGGCCGTCACCGTTGAAAGTGGTGTGTACAGATCGCCGGTCCCTCAGGCTGCATATATATATATATATATACCGAACAATATAAATTTCAAAGGGAAGGTCATGGTGAAAAGATTTACCTTTACATATTAAACACTACATGGTACAGGGCAGGGCATTGTAGGTTTCAGAGGACCTCATGTTTTAATTTCTCACAGCATGAGACCATTACATGGACCAGTAGAATTAGCCCCCCCATGTAAGTAGCCATGACATATTTGAGACCTGACTCTTCTTTCTGTTCTGGATCTTCAACTAGGAGAATACGCAGAACCTGTCAGGTTGGCACGATATGCATTTCCTGGACGAATTGAGTAGCGATGATGATTTGGAACAGAAGCCTGTTCTTATCTCTGGTGGTGGAAGTGAAAACGTGAAGCCATATGAGTCTTCATCCACTGAAGCTATGATCCAGAACAATGAAAGAAGACCAGTAAACAGGGAGATTGACATGTTTTCAGTATCTGGTGGTCTACCCAGTGGGTTACATTTATACAGAGCCCAATTAGATGGTCAACCTGGGCTCTGGAATACCCCATACAACAATGTTCCTCGTAGACAGATTGAGGCCTATGTATTCCAGAACTCAGCCTTGGACCAGGTGCCTTCAAACTTGTGCAGTGGCTTTCCAGAAACGAACTGGCCGCAGGACATGAAGCACTTGTTTGCTCCGAATTTCAGTTATTACAATGTCAACACCAATTTTAGCGGCTGCGTAAAGCCCTCAATGGGAAGTCACACGTGTTCGCGATGTGGACGTCATTTCCGACGCTTGTGCAACCTAGAGAAACACTTGTGTTTGAAGAGAGCCATGGGCTTCCCTTCCAAAAATGGGAAGACTCTTGTGCAAGTTACCCCTAGTGCTAAAAGCAAAATGGAAGTCAGTGGGCAACAAAAGAGTCATGAACCCAACAATGATATCCCGGAACAAATGCATGTCCAGGCTAAGAAAGACTTTCAAGCAATACAACAGTATTACATCGATAGACCCCAACAGGTGTCTAACATTCAGCCGGTATACACCATTTTAAATAGTGAACCACCGCCAGTCACTCTACTGAGAACTCAGCAGTTCCATGCTGTCTCTACGAAGTATGAACCATGGAGAATAAGAAAACCATGTAAACCACCCAACCCTCTCCGCTTCAAATGTGACAAATGCGAGCGTTTGTTTAGACGCAAGTACAACCTAGACATACACATTTGCTTTTATAAGGACCCTAAATTCTCTATGCTAAAGACTCTAGGTGCCTCTTCTGACCCAGACAGAACAACTCAGCTGGCACGTTCCGTGGAACGAGGTCAAGATGGAAAGCAAGCAGAAGGCTGTGTTTCGATTAGGTTAGGCCAGCGATCCTGCCCAAGATTAAAACAAGGTACAAATGCGCATAAGATGACGGCAAAAGGAACGTTGTCAAGTGGTAGTGATGTTTCCACCAAAATGCCAATGTTATATACCCTTGGAAGAGAAAGTGCTGCGACAGGGGCAATAGAAGAGACTAAGGATCCTTCACAGATGGAGAAATCACAAAGTAGTCATACTGAAGGAAAGAGCGATGGAAGGAGGTTCCACTCTTGCGAAGAGTGTGGCCGTACATTTCGTCTTACGGACGCGCTCATCCGACATCAAAATGGTCACAAGAAGAAGAAGTTTTTCTTCAGAAGTAAGGAAGAAAAAAACGATGAAGGCTCTAAGAATAAAACCTTGTACCATCTAGATATTGAGAGTTCAGTGATGGCAAAGAAAGCTGAAGTCAATGCCAAAGTAGAAGGACAGTTAGGTCAACATACTTTACCTAAAGGTGATTGGGATGGTCAACTCTGTGATACGAAGAGCAAGCTTTCCGTCCGTCTCCCATTGTCCATGTCACACGCGTTTTTGGAACACGTCTCCAGACGATCGCAGCTGTCGAGTTGTTGTCGAGATTGTGGTGCTTATTTCACACGATCCTGGCAGCTTAAACGGCACCAGCGCAAGAAGAGCGCGCACCAAGGTGGCACACTGAAAAAGTATAAATGCGACTGCGGTCGAAACCTCGTTGGACCTTTGCACTTCCTTCGCCATCAGTTACAGCACTTAGGCGACACGGCATTCATATGTTCTGTGTGCGGACGCACTCTTCGTGGTTACTGTCAGCTCCGCGCCCACAGCTGGCGCCATCCACTTGTATCACGTTTCAAGTGCAAATGTGGAGCAGCGTTCACCCGGCTACCTCGATACCTGTGGCATTCATTGGCGAACAGCAAAGCTAACAGAGCAAAAAGACTGGAAGCTTAAGCTTTTAGGTCCCTTGATAGATGTGTGTGTGTGAAAGAGTTAAATCTGAGCACTAAAGAGCGATTCCTTTCCATTTTTATCATGGAACAGTAGAGGGCACCATATACAAGGGTTACACGATGACACAACTGGAAAACTGTTCTCTGGACACAAATTACCTTCTAGAATGTTTCTGGAATTGGATGTGAGCTATTGACGAAAAAACCCGGAAAATCATAATAGCGTGTGTGGCCTTAAAACAAAAGCCCGAAGCCGGCGTTGTGATGTGACTTGGTGCTCTTGTGGTACCGGACTTTCTGCATGTACTGTACGGTCTGTTCTTTTTCTGTAGGATGGACATATTTAAGCTACCGGTTATCATCATCCAACACAACTGTAAATGTAATAAAGGATCTGGTTACTATTTGTTGACTGTACAGTCCTGTAAATTTCATAGGGTCCGTTTACAGAACTTAAAAAGTGGAAGGAAAAATAGCATTTGATAAATCTGTTTTTATTTTTTTATCACAATCCATATTATAGCGTTGAAGAAAACTTTTTGGATGTGGTTGAATTTCTGGTGAATACAGCGCCGTGACTTGTTTTGTTAATAAATATTGTTTCCACCCTGTGTTATCTTACAATGCCCCAGCCCGGCTGCAGCACTGACGTAATTGGGCAGTCACTGGCCTTAAAGTGGCAGGGCCGCTTTAATGGGCGAGTTTCGGATACAGAGGATCGTTCCTGTAACTGACCCATTGCGTAGCAGGCCACCGGAAACGTCTGCCTCCCCCATGGACCTGCCACCCTTGGTCATGATTTGCCCGTGCCGATGGCAGATATGAATACCTTGGTAGGCACAAGCTCGGCACTAGATGGCAACAGTAGGACACTTTATACTGATACAAGTCCTTTTGTAGTTCAGTATGTCACCCCCCCCCCAGGACTCAAAGTGAGAAATATAAGTGCCAGTGAGACTCGTCTGTGTTTGGAAAAGTTAGAAGAAAAAAGACCACAGAAAACATTCATCATCGTCTAAGTTTTATTCTTACAAAATATACAAATTTATGTTATGTACAAAAGAGATTGTTTACAAAAGCTCTTTATTGTAGCAGTAATAAGGCACATGAATTGGAATCGCTGACTTGTAAACTATTATCCCTAAGAAACCAAACAATCCAAAGTAAAAACCAAAAGTGGAGTGGCGGAAATTGGCACCGATACTACAACCGTCCAGCCACACCATGGCATTATTAATATTAAAGGAATGTTTGCCTCGGATTCACCTTCAAAGGGAAATCTCACACAAATTATAGACGAGGATGGACACCACTTGAGAAGTTTAACCAACATTTAAAGTAAAACTTTAAAGTAAAAGTAAACCTGAGATCTGTCATCTCTTTGCCAAGGTGCCAGAATCAGCTTATTTCGAAGGGAAGAGGGGAACGTAACGAGGAGGAATCATTTTTAAACATTCCAGCTGGAATTTTATGGATTCATCCTCCTTTGCTGTTTAAAAAAAATGCTTCGTTTTGGGGGGGAAAGCCATTAGGGTTCATTCACTAAACGGAGAGTTTCCAGGAGAGCTGTGGTCCATTAGTTCGATATTCACTACGAAGGGCCAACACTGGCAGGTTTTTCTAGCAAGAAGATCTGAGCTGGCCCTGTATAATGTATAAATTTATGGGTGAGGAGACTTTACAGGAATCTCACTGATATAACTATACATTATACAGGAGCAGAGAAGCTATTCCTATGCCAGAAGCTCGCTAGAGTTGGACCTTCATGATCTACGTTGATGTTCAGGAGCTGAAACCATAACTCTCCAACAAGTGCTTTCTTTAGTGAATAAGCCCCATTATTAGACATTTACAGGTTACAAAGGAGGTCTAAATTCGCGAGCAGCAATGCAATCTTTAAGATGGTCCGTCTCGATCACCTGAGTCATCACTTTTAGAGATATTAATTACAAATCTCCTCGGAGTTTCTCTTTAAAATGAGCCAAACTCTGAGATATTCCAAGCAGCCCGTAAAAAAAAAAAGTTTAGTATTTTCACTTTGGAAAAAAATAAAAATAATTTTGCATAGATTTATACAATTTTATAAAAAATACCTATTATCCCACCTTGATTATTGCTTTTATAAGTATATACTCGCCAAGCTCAGGTCTGATCTATTACAAACACTGTCGGTGCCGTCTTCAGGAATCTTTGTAAATCGAACATTCTCGGCTTGTGCTCTCGGCAACCTTGTTTCAAAAAGAGGGCTCGTAACTCAACAAGCCTAAGCCGGCATGGTACCTTATCCTCTCGGCCATCTGTACAATGCCCTGGCGTCCATTGATCGCCATTTCCAATGACAAACATTGTTTGCATCACGGATCTCCTGTTTTCCTTACATTACTAAGAACGTGACCTCTCTGCTCTTTGTTGAACTCAAGACGCTAGCTGTACATCATCTCGATCAGTATCTGACGAATTATCCAGACACGGTGATTATCTAATGACACTGGACTAAATCAAAGCCTCGTTATCTCCAAAATAAAGGACGTCGGTAGTGGTGTAGTAGGAGCAGAGGCTCCTACAAAATGTCTTAGCAGCTAACAGTGAAGGGTCATTAAAATAGAAGCTGATAACCCCAAGGTGGTGGACATCTTCCATCTCTTAATCCATGGTTCACTGTGATAGCTGTGGAGTCTCTATGGCCTTCATTATTAGTCTACTGATGTCATCCAACTTTTTGTCCAACTGGTCGATCCTTTTTTCCAAGTCTTGGTGCGAGGAGCTGAGGTTGGAGTCCAGATCGCACAGTATCATCTGCATCTGGAGAAGAAACGGAGTGGTTAGAGACATTGGCTTTGACGTTGGAGAAGTTTCCATGGGTCCTACAGAACATGTGTATTAACGCAGGAAGTAGAAAAGTGGAAAGTAGTAAAAAGGAACCAACTACGTAAAATAAGTAGCTCTTTCATAGTTTCGTGTTTCCTCCCCGAATGATCATACATCACTTATATGTGACATAAAGCTTTGTCTAGTAGCAAAGACTCTTTCTTATAGGCTATTGAAGCTAGTGGACACTTTTTGTTCTAGACTATTGCAGCTAGTGGCCAACGCAAAGACACTGAACCCTCATTAAGTATGTGTTTTTATCTTTCTTGTTCATCTTGATTATATTACATTTTAAGGATTTATTCCAAGTGATTTCACAGCTCGGAAGCTTCATGTTATCACATTCTGAAAATAGAACGAAGCCTATTGTTCTTCAAAAACAGAAAAAAGAAAAACAAAGATTCTTGACCCATTACCCTTTAAATGCTGATTACCTTGGAAATATCCACCATGGCGTTCACTTGATCTTTTAGATTTTTATGTCTTATTCGTCGACGTCGGAATCTGTAGAAGAAATCAAAACAGATGAAAGAGAGTCATCTCCAACCTAGTCCTTCATCGGGAATCACTTAGATTCTCAGCCCACCGATGAACTTGTTCTGTAGAAGAACATATTTTAACCAGGAGAACGGCTAGGTTTGTGTAGCTTTATGTTGAGAATGGCAAAAAGTTTTGTATGCAAATAAACATCTCCACCTCTTGGTCTCAACAGCCTCTACAGAGGGTCAGAGGCTCCCAGCAGAGGTGGTAGAGGGTAATACAGTGGGGGATAGACATACGGCTCCTGCATCTAAGACGAGACCAACGACTGATTAAGGTTTGAGTCTTTTAAAAACAGGCAGACTGAATGGGTCCAATCCACCGGCAAGTTCCGTGTTGACTCACATGTGTATGGCTTCAAGAAGTCTTCTCTGGTGCTGTCGGATTTTGGCACTTTCCCCTCTTTTCATGTGTCTATGCAGAAGCCAAGCCTCACCCAAGACATTAGCGGCTGCGCATTTGATCTATAAGAAAGGAGACAGGTTATACTGATATGTATCGATGTACCGAATTTAGATTTTTTTCCCCAAACCCCGGTTAATCTGCCTAAAAAAAAAATCGCCCACGTTTGGTTTTATAATTTATTTATTTTTGGCTCTAGTTACTTGGTCTTTCGTGGATTTCTGTCTAATTCTAGCTGAGCATTGTGGGAGTTGACGCCAACAACAGGTGGAACAGTTGTCATCGTCAGCATTTGTTCTCAATTAAGAAACGTTCTGCGGCACATTTGGTACAATAGGATTCATAAAATTGTGTTTTCCTGCATGGAAATCTTAATTGCTTCCTATAAGGAAGTTAAGACCTTGTGACCCAACTATATAAAGAAATTTGAAGTCATAGCCTCCCCTCGCCCACGACTGCATTGTGTGAGCGTAAAAATCTATGCTCCTGTTCGGAAAGATCTGGCGTTGGATAACAGTCTCTTTAGACCGTGTTCGTTTCAAGGATATAGTCGGTATTTATAGAAATGCTTTTTTAACGACAATAAGTACGAGGTTACGCTACATCTGTCTCTAATTTTCTCAAGTTTTTTTTATATTTGGTAATTTCTTTATCTTTCTTTTTTACTTATGTGAAGGCAAACAATATTAAGCAAGGTAAATTAAAGAATGAATTATTCTTAAAGGAACTACGGCATCATAATCTGGAAACTCTACAGGTTTGACCCGGAGTCTCCGGGTGAAGCGCTTCTTCCCTGGGTCTCCAAGTCACTTTCTCCAATCAGGGGAATGGTGATTGGCCATGCCCACTCTCCGCCCACTTCCCCTCCCACCTACTCCCTAATTTATAACTGTCCTCTATGCTAGCCCCTCCCCATACACAGTTTATATTTTAGGGCTTTTCTTTGCCCCCCCCGGGGCATTTTACCTGTTTCATGTAATGTATATCCATCATGAAGTTATGCACGTGCTTCTCAGCCTTGGTAAACTCCAGCTTCTGAGCGGCTACAGCGACTATCAAAGCCGTACAGCCGACCCCCTAGAACACAGACACAGGCTGACATGAGCTACAACATACTTAGACTGTGCTAGATAAGTGGAATGGCCTGCCGGCAGAAGTGGTAGAGGTTAATAGAGTGAGGGAGTTTAGACATGCATGGGACAGGTGTATTAAGGATTAAGAAATTAGCACAGCAATTGATATAAATGAGTCCCTTAATCTGTCTGTAATATAAAGGTTTCTAGGAAGGGTAATATGTCCATGGGGGGAATTCTTTAGGGGTCAGTATAGAGGATTGGTCTTTATATAAAACTATGTCTATCTCCGAGTATAATGCCTTATGACATCACTTCCATCCTCCTTACACCTATGTCTGGCTGGTTCTCCTCTTTCCCTTCTCTCTCCCATTTTGTTCGCGTTCCGTGGCCTCACCATCACTCCAGTCCACAGACACACCATCTTGCCACACACAGTGTATGGTACCAGATCCCCGTATCCGATGGTCAGGAAGGTGATAGGTATGAGCCACATGGCTTTGGTCAGAGAAAAAGAGTGGTTAATGTTTTCCCTGTGAAGACAAAATGGGTCGACCATTAGTACAGATGGCAAGAAAAGTAACCCTTTCCACCCCAGACTTTACCAATAAGAGTTAGTTCACGGAAGCAACTAGTTAGCCTGTCTTAACCAGTTGGCTCATTGAGTTAAGACACACCAGGTAACCCCACCGAATTCTAGAAATTGAGATTTTAATAGATACGTTAAATCTAGTAGCTATTGTCCTGTTTTGTACATAGACCCCATATTCTCATCAATGGAGGTATTTTTTAAGGAGCCATTGTGTAATCTGATTGGCTAGCATGATCTTATTCAAGATTTTATTGATCCAACGGTTGAAGAGTGAGAAGACCCATTCAAAACCCCATCTTTCCTGACCTTTCACATACAGACAGGACCCAGGACGAAACGATCCACAAGGAAATGGTTAGGATGAGGAGGACACGACCCGGGCAGGTATTCATCAAGATCTTCATCACAAACTGATACTGGAATTTGATCTTGTTGAGGGAACCGATGCTTCTGTAAGAGGCGTCCACCAGCACCCGGCTGTGGAGAAGCACTGTCCTGGGGAGCAGATACACGCGCAGGAACATGAGAATCGACAACAAAATGTCCGCGTGGGAGAGGAAGGCCACGGTATTATTGTCCGTCATCTCAATCTGATCGGGATCATCGCATTGACGTTCTGAGGGAAAGGGGTGAACGGCACATATGACAATCTCCAGGAGGATCCAGGCAAACTTCTTAGCGTTGACTGCGATGCGCCAATCCACCAAGGAATTATCGCACATGAAGAGCTGCGTCGGAAGAAAAAATAGGCAGAATTAGCGAATTACTTCTGTAAAGAACCTTTAGAGAACATCTAAGCCCCAACATTCTATATCGTACGATGCTATTCTAACAAATTGAGTTCTCGCAACTTGGTCCTACCTGGAATTCTGTGAAGAGACATCCATGAAATCATATTTTAGCATGACGGTCTTCACATTCAAGTCAGTTTATTATACCCTTTAGTCGTAATATAGAGCATTCTCGCACTTTTTAATGTACGTTCTTCCTGTAATTGTGCATTCATAGTAAGGGCATTAAAGCTGCGGAATCTACTGATTATATACCATTAACCAGATTCATATTAGAAATTAACAGGATTTTAATTTAAAAAAAATTAATTATTCTGATTGCTCATAAAATTTTAACCCAAAGTTTTTTGGGGGGTTTCTATGAATTTGGAGATATTGTAGAAATGTTCAAATTAATGAATTTATTTTTTTTTTTTTACTATGTAACTATACAAGAAAGGCAAAGTATGATACCAATCCCTCTCCAATAAATAATTATTTCATCGTGTAAAATTTTGCCGCTTTTGGTATTTTGTCAGGGAATGCGCAAACGTGCCATGTGACACAAACGCGGGCACTGATAGGTGGCGGCCACAGAAACTGAAAAAAGCCATCCTAACGCTTTCTTTTACTTTCCGAGATAAGAATACATTTATTTCTATAATATCTCCAAGAGCTCAATAAGTCTAAGTGGAACTGCGCCTTTAACATCTTTGCATTTAGAACCGTATTTATTCCATATAGATGCGGCCGCCGGCCGACTCACACGCTACCGCCCCCGGTGGTTTTAACCTTTGGAACGCCAAAGCGAAATGTTGCAAAGCCATCTGGCAGTTCTAGAATGGAAACAATGGCACTGCCTGTCCTCTGGGTGTGCGTCTCAAGGTTGCGTTATAACTTACATACTAAGTGTGTTATGTCCCTCTCTAGAAGTTTTTTTGGCAGGGTACGTTCGGTTGCATGTGCCCCACCTATAAAACACACAGTATGAGTAGTTAATGGTTCACTTACATCCTGCTGTGTGCTGGAACGGCTCGAAGTCGGACGGATTAGTCACACGTGTCCGTCATGCAACTAATTCGCAGAAACAGACACCCAGCTGCGATGTCTTTCATACCTCCATGTGTTGGAACAGAGGTCCCGTGACCTCTAATGCGTCTGGCTAGCCCGTAGGGGTTGTAGTAAAAACTAAAGCTGAAGGCATTTAAAATAGCTTAAAGCAATGCATGAAAAAGCAGGAGCATTCTATTCTAATCTTTAAGTGCACTTTACGCCTTGTGAGTTTGTGTTTTATCATACAAGCTTCTGGTGGTAGATAAGTGGAACAGCCTCCCAGCAGAGGTGGTAGAGGGTAATACAGTGAGGGGATTTAGACATGCATGGGATGGGCATATGGCTCCTGAATCTAAGACGAGACCAACGCTTGATTAAGGTTTCATCATACTAAATGGGTCAATGGTTCTTGTCTGTTTCTCCATGAACCAAAATCTATAATGTTTGTGAATAGATCCCGCTTGGGACTGAAGACTTAATTGGAAGGGGGTATACAATGTGACTTTTGTCATCGGGTTAACTAAACAGTTCTGAAAGGTTGCAATGCTTGGGTTACAATGTTACATTTGTACATGTCTACGGATCTGAAATGTTATTGACGTAAAGATGGGGCCCACCAACAAAGCTTTGTCTTGAAGGAAAGGATAGGCTTCAAAATGAGCTCTTGGATCATGTGAAACGTACATTGTTTCCAGGTTCCTCTAACAGGACGCAAAGAACTAAACACAAGATTGATTAATTGTGATGTGAATACCTTAGACATGTCTCTAACTGTTGGAAGTTTAATTGATTGAATTGACCGAAAAAAGCGTTGGGGGGAAAAAAAGACATAATAAAGTCAACAGAAAGCTCAACCATTGTTGGTTAATTAAGAAGTGCCCAAATAGCTGTATAGTTAATCACAAGTCTGGCACCATATCAGACCAATTCTACATCATAGGGACTTCATCATTCCTCATGCCAGGAGTAGCTCTCCACCTTGTACAACACACAAACGGTGTGTTCCGAATGGAACATTACAACCGTGCAACCATCCAGAAATAACAAAAATGTTACCACTTGGAGATATTATCCAAGAAATATAGTTTAGCGACATAGGGGGACCAACTCATCCATTGGGTTGAGGATATTCCATGAGTTGGAAATGCAGACCTTGTTCACGAAATCATTTCTTGTCCCACCTTTCCTTACCCCCACCTACTGTAGCATTGTCTCTTGGGTAGACTATGAGGTCCGTGTTCTCCTGGGTTCGACCCAATAAAAAGAATGATGTTATTTGATTAAAGCTACAATGTCCAGACACCCCAAGCCGATTTGTCTTGAGACATCACTCAACCCGATAAGAAAAACTGATCCTGTCCCAAAGAGCTAATGAGAAGAGTGCGTGAACGAGGGTCATCATCGCCTTGCCTAGGTGGAATCTTCATCTACTCGGTGTTCCCACCATTATTTATGGAACAGCCCTTGTTACGTCGCTCGATTTTCTGTCTAACTTTTGGCTGCTGATTAATGTAAAGTGAATTGTTAACCTATGTTGGCGACTAATTACAAATACCTTTCCTAGAGAGGCAAACTTCACCCAGACAATGACCCATTCTTTGTAATATCGCAAGCTGTTATTACAAAAAAGTCAATGAATGTATAGGGAGAAAAAGGGAGCAGGACAGAGGTTATGCAAAAGCTAAAAGACTTTAACCCCTCGCTAGCCCAATCAATTGCACAGGCTTGGAACTCAGGACCGCACAATTATTACAATCCTCAAGGGCCACTAGGAATTCTCTGTATCTCTGCCCGAAACAAGCACTTTCATTTTTAGTTGTGCCGTTGAAGCTGAGGTCTCCAAAAAACGGTGGTCTGTATCAATTCCCCATCTTCAATTCACCACCCTGTGATTATCCGACTCTTGAAGACTACAATTCCCAACATCCTTACCCATTATCATGGCAACAGACAGCAATTTTTATAGCTGGGGTGCGCCCACATACCTGAATCTCCTTGATGTGATAGGTGATGATGAGGACAATCAGGACGGTCGTGGATAAACTGATGCTGCATTTGAGCAAAAACAGATAGACAAACCACTGGAAGAAAAAAACGGACATATAGTGAAGAACAACGGACATATAGAAATAACCCTTTACGTAAATAGAATGTGGCCTGATGACCCAATTTAATACATCGCATTCTATTTATGTAAAGTAGAATGTTGATTCTGATTAAGCCTAATCAAATAAATCCTGCGAGCGTTTGCAGCTCGCTGCCTAAATAAACCCTTCTAGCCCTATTACACTTTGTAAATTAAATGTCCTATTCAAATAAATCATATTTAGTGAAAACATCTTAGCTAAAGTCAACATCAGATCCAACGGTGCCACCGGAGAAAGGTTAGCCGCCTTTAAAGGGACAGCCATATCTTCATCGATAGTGTTTAACGTAATGGGTGGATTTTTAATGATCAGTGACAATTCATTTGGTTCTATAATTTATTGTTTCATAAATAGGGTTTTTATAAGAAACTTTAGGTTTGAGATAGGGTTAAAATGTATCAGTAATGGGCAAATATGATTGTGGGCAAAGACTTCTCTAAAGCCACCCATGTCGCCCACTGTGATTATAAAATATAATGGAGGAACACCAACTATTTGATATCAGAGGGAAGGACGCCAACTATGAACTTGCCTTTATTTAGAGGAAACCTAAGTTATTACCACATTATATGAGGAAGTCTGGCAGAAGAGATACACCTGGTGCCAAACATTGTCTCCTAGACCTGTGGTCCTTCCAGGATTTGGTCAAATTAAAAGACTGAGGGCTAGTTTCTAGACATTGACCCTTAGGTGCTAATTTTGGTGACATTTTATGGTGTTGACTAGGAGTCCATCATACCTGGGTCCTCAAACTCTACTTAATTCTGTCCGGACCTTCCGTCAAAATACCCACAGACAAACTCTATCCCTCTACCGGTATTTATGGGACAATGCATCCCTTGTCCCTCTTATCAGGCTGTATTGATTTTCGCTTTGCGTAGCAGAGGCGTTAGTCTGTAATCCCAGACGCGGGAGGGTCGTTCCTGGTACTGACTATCAGAGCAAACATTATCTTTGCTGACTTAGGGAACATCAGACCTCTGCCCTTCAGCGGCTCGGTCCTATACAATGTTACCCCGGTGACACAGAGACATTCTTTTGCATCTTGCTCTAAGCTGGCTGAAACATTCGTGCATAGAGACCTTTCACGGCCAGTCACACAACGTGCTTCCTAGAATTTACCTTTTGAAGTCCACAACAACCTGCCCTTTCCCTCAACCCCAACCGGTGGATGATTTACTAGAAGCCTGGACGGTTTTCGGTCAAATACAGATATGGAGTCGATCAGCTTGTTGTCAACCATTTTTCCCTCTGACAATGCATATCGGTGGGAGAACCCAAAGCATACAATCACCCACTATCTCCTAAACACAGGACGGCAAGCAATACAAAGATAGAAGTGCAATACATCGATAAAAAGGGTGTGGAGCTTCTTCTCGTTACAATACTCATGGTTGGTTGGTGTTTTAGAAGGATATCAAAGGATCTTTGTTCCTCGGCTCTAAACGCCTGTTTATGCGTAATAAATAATTAGTTTGCTTTATTGAGAAAAGGAGATAAAATTAGTTTATTATCTCAATGGTTTTTCTCTCTTCGGCAGTTGTATCCGGGTCAACGACGTCTTTGAAGTTCAAGACTTTAAGCTCTAACCCAAGCATACCCCCTATACATCCTCGGATTTCCCAAATATCCCGCTTCCTATGCACTTAAAGAAAGTCCGCGGGCTTTGTAAAAAAATCTTTATCTCGTCTCAGAGGATTGAAACAATCGGGAGTTCCTGCTTCCGTCGAGGGTTAAAAACAGAAATGGTCCGAAAAAGTCGGAGAGGCGTCATGTAAACAAAATATATTTTCTCGCAACACAGCTGAGTAACATCAGTAAGTGTAAATATACGCATTTGGAGGAATCCTGGAAGCGCGACGGCGGAGGGGGATAAGTATGACGGATTTGCAACAGTTTTGAATTTTTTTGGGGTAAAATCTGTGACATGGCAGATGTTTCATAGCAGGTACATCACGTAAGGGAGACGTAAGGGTTAAAGGTCTTGAACTATGTTTAAAGAGACAGTGTCCTGTCCTTGGAACACCAACTGAAGAAGAATGCTTATTAAAGTGCTCTGTGGGCACTGAAGAATATCTCCGGATAAGGAATTTGTAAAAATAAAAATATATATTTTAATATAATTTTGAGTACAAAATTGGCTAAATTTTCCAAAATGTTCTCTTCTTCGCAGTTGGCCGCGGGTAGCTCGACGGTTACCCGCGGCTGGTACTTTTTATACCAGAAATAGCTTTGGTTTGGGTTTTTGAGGCTGTAATGACAGACCCGGACATTAGTGTGCAGGTATTCATTAGGGTTACTCAGACTCGGAAGGATGATTTAAAGGAAAGCGACACTAATTCCAGAAGAATGTCGGAGGTTTTTTTGGAATGATGCGAGGGAACTCCCTTGGAGATGTCTCATACTAGGTGCCTCCTCGTTTGACATCATCGTGGGGCTCCACATGCAAATGAATCTGATGTAACGCAGATTCATTTGCATATGAGGGAGTGTGACGAGCCGGGGGACCCATGTGACTAGGTCTCTTTAAATCCATCATGGGGGGGTATTTATGGAGTAACCCACAGTCTAATGTTTTCATGTGTCATCTTCTGGCTTGCGGTCTCTCCAATAAATGGCTTGTGCAACAGATTAACTCATTGTGGCACCATTGTTCTGCAAAGCACGTGATGCCGAGGAGATTGTGCCAGCGTGGAAGTTGGCCCCGGCGCATGGGCAAAGAGAAGAATAGGAGAAAGGAAGGAGGGAGGGAAACGGAGAGCATTAGTATGATATAAGTTACTTAACCCCTGTCGTAGGCACAGATTTATGCCACGCTTTCTGAATCAAAAGAGTTAAAGATGGGTTTTTTGATCTTTGAAAAGGTTTACGGCTTAATTGGACTATAAACCATAAGTCATTTATAAATAAATCTGTTTCTGACTGTCAAACGCTGATCAGGTAACGTGGCAAGCTACAGATCCCATGTAAAGACGTTACTGGTGAATGCGAGCCGGTTGTTCTGACACTTTTAAACGTTACATAGAGTTAGGTACAAATTCTGGGGAAACCAAAGATAAAATGCATGCCCCCCCCCATATATGTGTTTAGAGTCAGTGTTAGAACGGCCAACAAATTAAAAGAACGATTGTGTCTTAAAGTGAAACTCTTGTTCTTTTTGAAGTCTGGGCGATGTGCTGTTTGCCTACTTTCCAGGTGTCTGCAGCCGGGGCAGAATGGGGCAGATCAGCCTCATTCTGCCCCGCCAAGTCTCCCGTCCTTTGTTAAATCCCTTTATGTATTTAAATGTTTCTTTCTTATCTCCTCTCTCTTTTTTCTCTCCCCTCTCTTTCTTATCTCCTCTCTTTTTCTCTCCTCTATCTTTCTTATCTCTTCTTTTCTCTTCTCTCCCTTTCTTATCTCCTCTCTCTTTTTTCTCTCCTCTCTCTTTCTTATCTCTTCTTTTCTCTCCTCTCTCTTTCTTATCTCCTCTCTCTTTTTTTCTCCCCTCTCTTTCTTATCTCCTCTCTCTTTTTTTCTCCCCTCTCCTTCTTATCTCCTCTCTCTTTTTTCTCTCCTCTCTAAAATGTAAATCCGGGGCGAACCAGAAGCCAGAACGGTCCAGCTCTCTTCTAAGTGTGAAACTGGGCCAGAGTTTTATTGCTTGTCGTGATTAACTAAACGACTTTGTGTCATTAATCCGTGTGCCAAATATTATCCAGAAACACCGATTGGCTGCGGTATCCGAGGTCTACAGAAGCGCCGACTTTAAATACATCGTTACCCAAACTACCATGATGTCCTGCAAACCCTACGGCCAGTTTTGGACTATAATTCCCATCAACATGACGGAGGATTGGAGATCAGAGAACTGAAACGAGTTACTGGACACAACAGTCCTTGTCTTTGGGAATTCGAATTCAGATATTCTACCACTTCTGCCTGAAGGCGGTTCCATTTATCTACACCTTCTCCGTAAAGTAAAAGTTACAGAATTTCTGCTCATTATACGATTTCACAATTCATAAAAATACACAAAAACTAATGGTTATTAGTCACAAAAATTAGAAATAATAGCTAATAATGCATATATTTAGCCGCTAGGTAAATGAAAGTTGAAGTTCCCCAACATCTGGATAGTATATACCACTCCAACGTTAACGGATAATTGATGAGGTCATAATGTGCAGGGAGAAAAAAAAAATAATAACCTTTGGAGCAGGAGTCTTATGTAAAAACTTTGACATTTAACACAAATTTGGAGCGCTTTGGAATATTAGGAGTTCCAGATGGCTCGGGTGGGCTCTCCGCCTTACAAGGAGCTCAAAAAAAACATCCAGCAGACGAGGACCACCTGCCATTAGGTATGAAACATCGCGGAGGGTTAAAGAACCAGACGCTGCGGAGCGCCAAAAACTATTCTTCAAACTAATTCAAAACGGCGTCCGTCTCTTAAAGGGGCAGGGATCTCGTTAACCCTTCTTAGCAATGGTCACGGTTAATTTAACCCCTCTAAGGCCGTTGGTGGGCAACTTTCGTGCTCCGGGGAGGTGATCGGGGCAGTGTCGGCTAACAGCGCGTCACGCCAGTAAGCGATATGGCTTGGGAGTGTGAAACATAATGCCCATGCAAACCTTGGCATTGCCGGCGTCCATTTAACTCTTCGAGTACTGGAAATGCATTTATGCCTAAATACGATCTTTGTTATATATGAATATTTAGGGTTGTCCCGTATTCGTTCATGGTTTAGGTAGACATTCTGCAGAATGCCCAGGCAACTTTTTTTTGGGGGGGATCCTGAAATAAAGTAATTGGTCAAAGTTCTAGCCCGACAGCGCGTTTTACATCCCGGCAGACACCTGCCGCCGCTCTGCTTCGTACATACCTGGCAGTTTCCGAACCACAGGAGTTCCGTGTGGACGACCATGAGCAGAATTCCCAACAGCGCCAGGAACAGGGTCCAAGCCGACAGCTTCTTCTTCTGGTCCACCAGCTGCTTCCTTTTCTTCAGTTTGCGCAGGTTCTCCGAGGGGGGCTGCCAAGCGATGTCCGCCTTGGATGGCGGCGAGGTGAGGATGGAGATTTCGGTGAGCTCCTTGGTCTGCATGTCGCTGCGGGCTGATTTCCCCCGGGATGCAGGAAGGCATGTTGTAAACAGAGGCCAGCCGCCCCTTCGCATGTGCTTCTTTGGCAACGTCTCCAGGGTCCCAGCCCAGCCCGGCTACCAGAGACAGCAGAGGAAACCACGGCTTCCTGTGTTCTCGTAGGCAACGGGGGAAAGCAACGCCGCTCCTTCAATCACTCCTTACCTCACTCACTTTTTCCTTTTCTTAAAAAAAAAAACTCCAAAAAATCCTACCCTACACTTCTCCTCCTCCTCTATTTTCGTTTTTCTTTACTCTTTGAACCGTCATCCCTTCTCTTTTTCCTCCCTACTCTCCTCTCTTAACTTATCTCCTTTTTTTCTTCTTCTTCCCCAAAGTTTTCTTTTCCTCTTTTAACCCCTTGTGGATTCTTTTTTCCTCCAATTCTTGCCAGCATTCAGTCCGATCTCCTCTTTCTTTTTTCTCCCCAAGCCGCTCGGTAGTGAGTTATCGTCTCTTCTGCGCTGACTCTTACATTATCTGTTCCTCTTATCTCTCCTCTCCTGCCATTCACCCTCCTAGAATGACTTTGTTTTTATTTGTTTAACAAACGTCTGATGGGGAGGTAGGTGGAGTAGAGGCGTAACGCAAAAAAAAAAAAAGACTTATAATCCTTAGGGTGGATTTTTTATGAAATATGTTAATGTTTGCGAAGCCCCGGGGCAAATTAATCTTGGGACAGTTCCTCGTAGTTTCCTACGTGTTAATCCTGTGGGCTGTAGGTAGAGATCAAATAAAACACGTGTCTGCTTTACTGTATTTATGATCAGCAATGGAAGAACAGTGATGCCGGCAGCATGCAGTCTTGCATTCTTTTGCACAAGGCATTCTTGCCAAAAAGCCATCATAAACGAGCAGGAGATTGGGAATCGTGACGGTGGCTGATGCCCATCTTTCCTCCCCTGTGTCCCTCTTTCCTCTCCTGTATCCTTCTTTCCTCCCCTGATGCCACTCTTTCCTCCCCCGATGTCCCTCTTTCCTCTCCTGTGTCCCTCTTTCCTCCCCTGATGTCCCTCTTTCCTCTCCTGTGTCCCTCTTTCCTCTCCTGTGTCCGTCTTTCCTCTTCTGTGTCCATCTTTCCTCCCCTGATGCCCCTCTTTCCTCCCCTGATGCCTCTCTTTCCTCTCCTGATGCCCCTCTTTCCTCTCCTGTGCCCCTCTTTCCTAAAATAAAGAAGCCCCTCTTTGAGAAGTTAAAGGATATAACAGGTGTTTATTTGAATGCTTCCCACTTTCCCCGGCCAGCTGCCTGCAGATACTCCATGGCATTATATATTGGGACGGAAAAACCCCTCATTCAGGGCTCAGACCCACTAACGATAGTTCAGATTTATTGGCTTACTGAAGTATAATAGATTGCAAGCTTTTGAGACTCCCGAGGTCTCTTCTTCGGGCGTATTATAATGATATATGAAAATGTGCCAGAAGCCCTCCAGACATCGGAGACTACCGGAGACCCTTTTGGCGCTAGACGGATTGTTATCGTTCAGCGTTTTCCCGCGGGGAGCCGATTGGCCCGGGTCACCGCTCCGCGTGGCTAATTGCTGCTATTTATTATATTCCTTCGGAGCGAAACAATGACCCGAAGTCTCGTGATACGATGTAATCTTGTCTAAAACAATAGCAAACACCAAATGTACGACCGCCTTCTGAGAAAATGAATGCCTCCTGATAATTCCGCTATAAAGAGAGTACATTGTATGTTAATCCTGTGTACCAATGAGCCGCTTACATACTAGTAACGTGTTCATATGAAATCTCATCTCCTCATAATTACAGTAATATTAGCTTTATTACATCTTATCTGCTCTTTTCAAAGTTGTAGTTTTTGCCCCGTAATATAAAGTTTTCAGGCAGCTGCATATCAGCCGTTTGTCTGATCCCCGATCTACTAACCCCCCCGACTCCTTATCATACTGCCTGTGGGGGACAGTAGAATGGCTCAGTCTTAATCATCAAGTCTGACTCTCTGAATAATAGAGGTCTATAGAGGAACAGACTTTATTAGTATTGGCATTGGGTTATTACTTTATACAGCACTGGGGGTTATATTACTGTATACAGCGCTGGGGGGTTATATTACTGTATACAGCGCTGGGGGTTATATTACTGTATACAGCGCTGGGGGTTATATTACTGTATACAGCGCTGGGGGTTATATTACTGTATACAGCGCTGGGGGTTATATTACTGTATACAGCGCTGGGGGTTATATTACTGTATACAGCGCTGGGGGTTATATTACTGTATACAGCGCTGGGGGTTATATTACTGTATACAGCGCTGGGGGGTTATATTACTGTATACAGTGCTGGAGGTTATATTACTGTATACAGCGCTGGGGGTTATATTACTGTATACAGCGCTGGGGGTTATATTACTGTATACAGCGCTGGGGGGTTATATTACTGTATACAGTGCTGGGGGTTATTACTGTATACAGTGCTGGGGGTTATATTACTGTATACAGCGCTGGGGGTTATATTACTGTATACAGCGCTGGGGGTTATATTACTGTATACATCGCTGGGGGTATATTACTGTATACAGCGCTGGGGGTTATATTACTGTATACAGCGCTGGGGGGTTATATTACTGTATACAGCGCTGTGGGGTTATATTACTGTATACAGCGCTGGGGGGTTATATTACTGTATACAGCGCTGGGGGTTATTACTGTATACAGTGCTGGGGTTATATTACTGTATACAGCGCTGGGGGGTTATATTACTGTATACAGCGCTGTGGGGTTATATTACTGTATACAGCGCTGGGGGGGTTATATTACTATATACAGCGCTGGGGGGTTATATTACTGTATACAGCGCTGGGGGTTATATTACTGTATACAGTGCTGGGGGTTATATTACTGTATACAGCGCTGGGGTTATTACTGTATACAGCGCTGGGGGTTATATTACTGTATACAGCGCTGGGGGTTATATTACTGTATACAGTGCTGGGGGTTATATTACTGTATACAGCGCTGGGGGTAATGTTACTGTATACAGCGCTGTGGGGTTATATTACTGTATACAGCGCTGGGGGTTATATTACTGTATTCAGCACTGGGGGTTATATTACTGTATACAGCGCTGGGGGGTTATATTACTGTATACAGCGCTGGGGGTAATGTTACTGTATACAGCGCTGGGGGGTTATATTACTGTATACAGTGCTGGGGGTTATATTACTGTATACAGCGCTGGGGGTTATATTACTGTATACAGCGCTGTGGGGTTATATTACTGTATACAGCGCTGGGGGTTATATTACTGTATACAGCGCTGGGGGGTTATATTACTGTATACAGCGCTGGGGGTTATATTACTGTATACAGCGCTGGGGGGTTATATTACTGTATACAGCGCTGGGGGTTATATTACTGTATACAGCGCTGGGGGTTATATTACTGTATACAGCGCTGGGGGTTATATTACTGTATACAGCGCTGGGGGTTATATTACTGTATACAGTGCTGGGGGTTATATTACTGTATACAGCGCTGGGGGTTATATTACTGTATACAGTGCTGGGGGTTATATTACTGTATTCAGCACTGGGGGTTATATTACTGTATACAGCGCTGGGGGGTTATATTACTGTATACAGCGCTGGGGGTAATGTTACTGTATACAGCGCTGGGGGGTTATATTACTGTATACAGTGCTGGGGGTTATATTACTGTATACAGCACTGGGGGGTTATATTACTGTATACAGCGCTGGGGGTTATATTACTGTATACAGCACTGGGGGGTTATATTACTGTATACAGCGCTGGGGGTTATATTACTGTATACAGTGCTGGGGGTTATATTACTGTATACAGCGCTGGGGGTTATATTACTGTATACAGTGCTGGGGGTTATATTACTGTATACAGCGCTGGGGGTTATATTACTGTATACAGTGCTGGGGGGTTATATTACTGTATACGGCACTGGGGGGTTATATTACTGTATTCAGCACTGGGGGTTATATTACTGTATACAGCGCTGGGGGGGGATTACTGTATACAGTGCTGGGGGTTATATTACTGTATTCAGCACTGGGGGTTATATTACTGTATACAGCGCTGGGGGTTATATTGCTGTATACAGCGCTGGGGGTTTATATTACTGTATACAGCCCTGGGGGGGGATTACTGTATACAGTGCTGGGGGTTATATTACTGTATACAGTGCTGGGGGTTATATTACTGTATACAGTGCTGGGGGGTTATATTACTGTATACAGCGCTGGGGGGTTATATTACTGTATACAGTGCTGGGGGTTATATTACTGTATACAGCGCTGGGGGGTTATATTACTGTATACAGTGCTGGGGGTTATATTACTGTATACAGTGCTGGGGGGGTTATATTACTGTATACAGTGCTGGGGGTTATATTACTGTATTCAGCACTGGGGGTTATATTACTGTATACAGTGCTGGGGGTTATATTGCTGTATACAGCGCTGGGGGTTTATATTACTGTATACAGCGCTGGGGGGGGATTACTGTATACAGTGCTGGGGGTTATATTACTGTATACAGTGCTGGGGGTTATATTACTGTAGACAGCGCTGGGGTTATATTACTGTATACAGCGCTGGGGGGGTTATATTACTGTATACAGTGCTGGGGGTTATATTACTGTATACAGCGCTGGGGGGGGATTACTGTATACAGTGCTGGGGGTTATACTCAAGAAGAATAGTTTTTTCCATGGGACTTCCCGTGGATTTCTCCTGCGTGTAATTTACATATAATGTCATGTGTCACGTTTATAGGGAACACGCTCTTTGCATACGAGTAAATTCCTGCCAGGATCAGTAGGACGTTGGCAGCCGTACAGCTTGCCCTTTGAGCACATTGTCTGCGTGAAATTTGCCGCAGATTTGCATTGTTTGGGCCCCGTGTGAGCAGCGCCTGGGATTCTGGAGCGGCCTTCAGAAGTCTCTGTACCCCGTCCAGGGTACTTTTCCAAAAGGAACTGTGAGACCGGAAAGAGGTGTCAATAAATGAGAATGTCAAATGCTCCCCCAGGGGTAAACAGTGACAAAGATTAACCCTTTCAGGGAATTCCTGCTCGTAGGCATTAACCATACCATGACTTCCAGCCATCTAAAGCTTCTCATAATCTGCCCTCTCGTGACACCTCAGTCCGAGGGCGGAATACCTTTTATTGCCCCCCGTAGACCCCGTTTGATTTCTCCTTTAATCATGAAAACACGTAGAAGACCCGGCAAGAAATTACGTTTACGAATTTCTCATGCAGGAACTTATGTGCCTCCAAAACACATGGAGTATCTGTTGCGTGTCCTGTGACATAGACGTCATGTCATGAGCATGCGTTGGAAGTCTCCAGGTTTCACCAGGGGCCACCCCGCTCTTTCTTCGGGGCCTCGTACTATCAGACTATTCTGGGTTATCTGGGGCCTTCTAAGCCTCTGGGACTTCAGCCATCTGAGGCAAGAGCCGTTATCTACAAATGGAGGAAGCTTGGAAGAGTGAAGATCCTTCCCAGGAATGGGCGGCTGACCAAAGTTCATCGTATCGGCGACTCGTCCAGGAGAGCACAAAGACCACAGACCGACATGTAAAGAGTTGCAGGACTCACTTGTCTCACAGTAAGAAAGAGACTTCACTAAAATGACAGCTGTGGGAGAGTTGGAAGCTCTTGATGACCCCCAAGACCTTTGTGGACTGAAGAGTCATAAGTAGAACTTTTTGGAAGCCAACTACGGCTACAAAAAGAAGAACATACCAACAGTGAGACATGGCGGCCGTGTGATAGTCTGGGCGACTTGCCATAACTGATGGACCCATCTGCTCTCTACCAGAACATCTTGAAGGAGAACATCCGCCCATCGGTTCCTGACCTCAAGCTCAAGCGCTGTTGGGTTGTGCAGCGGGATGATGATCTGAAACACCCAAGCAAGTCCACCTCTGAATGGCTCCAAAGAAACAAAATCAAGGTTTTTGGAGACCGAGTCCAAGTCCTGTCTTGAATCCGACCGAGATGCTCCGGCAGGACCTTCAAAACGGGGCTCAATGACAACAATTCTGCCGAGAAGAGTCGGCCAAAATTCCTCCCCAGCGACGTAAAAGACTCATTGGTAGTTATCGCAAAGGTTTGATTGGGGTTGTTGCCCTCAAGGGGGGCAGAACCAGTCATTAGGTTTGGGGGGGGCAACGGGGGATATAGGTTTAACTCTTTACCTTCCAAAAATCATTTTACTCGAGTTTTCTTTGTCAATTGAAACGAATTGGAGGATCTGAAACATCAAAATGGGGCAAATGAGCAAAAATAGGAGGAATCGGGAAAGGGGCAAATACTTTGTTTTTTCCTCCCAGGGCTTTCTTCGCTTTGTTGTCGTCTTATCGATACTCTGCTTTCATTGTGCGTTCCGAGGCCGTCACGCCTTGGAGGATTTCTCCTCCGTGGGATCCGCTCATTGTGTTTAACCTGAGATGGGAGATAGGCCGAGCCACGAGGTGTTTACCATGCGCGGCCTCAAAGAGTCTTCAGGGCTGCAGCTTATCGCTGCAAATAGTAAATCATATATATATATAATGCCAGCAGTACCTTAGGACATATTCAAACAATAAAACGCCGGGATTTGGGGATAACTCCCATTAATCCCGACCGTCAACAGGCAAATAATATGCAATAAATCCTGGCTTTTGATCATAATATGCAATAATATAAAAAAAAACATCCAAAAGAAATAAATAAATAACAGATTTTTTCGGGACTTTTTTAAATTATTTTTCTTACTGGATAAATTTATGATTTTTTTTTTTTACGCCATGGCTTGGGGTCCTGGGATCACAAAGCTAACAGAACGAAGCAGCCAATCAGTGGTGAGAAAAGGGGCTTCCATTGAAATCAATGGGAAAAGTTTCCGCGCACGCGCAGCATCTGCCGAGCCATCGCTGGACCCGACTGGCGACCCCGAACATTTAAAGGGACCCCGCAGCTATTATATGCATTGACATCCCGGCCTCACTGTGCCGGCTTACAGTAATGGGAGTGCTGAGTGTACAGATATCCCGGTACATTTCCACTTAGAAGTCCAAGTAACAATCGCGCACGCTCGTGCCAGCGTGGGGTGTCTTATCTCACAAGGTTCCGTCCCTGCGCGGGGAACGAGGAACAAGCGAAACACTGGCCTTTATTCATAAAGTTCTGTTTTCACAGCCACTCCATCATTAACCCCTACGGTGCTGTTGGCAATCGATATAAGATATTATCCACCATTGCTCCCTTCTGTTGAAATATTGATTCCCCCCCCCCAATATATTATATATTTCTAACGTGCTGACGGATCCCGTTATCGGGATCCTCTTTGGAAATATTTTTCTTTAAATAAATTAGTGGTTTTTTTAACTTTACTGAGAGGGTGGTAGATAAGTGGAGCAGCTTCCCAGCAGTAGTGGTAGAGGGTGATACAGTGAGGGAATTTAAACATACATGGTGGGGGGGTTAGGCAGGAGAAACAGCAATTTGTATTTAGTTGATTTTTTTTATAACTCCGCGGCGGTGGTTTATTTTCTCAGAGTTCCTGTTAAACAATCAGCCCGGCGTCCGTCCAACGCGTTTATCGCGGGAATCAGGATTAACCCAGTTGAATTTTTATTGTTTTATTGAAGTGCTCTCGGTGCGATGAGTAATTTCCTTTCCCAAGGTGCTCTCACATGCGATCCCCACTCACAGAAATGCCGCTTCTCACACGCCGGGACATTGGTGAAAAGAAAATAAAATAACAAAAAAAAAATGCTATTGAGCGCGAAACGCGTTGGAACAAAACACCGTATTCTGCCGTATTCTGTTACAGACGCAATGTTTCTGGGTCTGGTAACAACATAAAAAGTAAATCTCATAAATATCCATTTTTGAAATAGAAACATAGAACCCGGCAGCAGATCGGCCCCCATTCGGCCCCCATTCGGCCCCCGTCTAGTCGCTCGTTTCTCCTGCTGTATAGACTCAAACCTTAATCAGTCGTTGGTCTCGTCTTAGATTCAGGAGCCGTATGTCTATCCCATGCATGTTTAATCCCCTCACTGTATTACCCTCTACCACCTCTGCTGGGAGACAGATGATTGTGATAAACAACCAGATGTTGCCTCTCAAATATGTTCTTACAGCACAATACATGCGCCTCCAACTACCACATTCCTAGGAATTATACCAAGGGCGTCCCGGCGTTTGGACTTTGGGTCGTTTGTTCAATTAGCTTGTTGTACATCGCTGAGGAATATGATGGCGCTATACAAATCAATCAATAATAATAAATAATAATCATAAAAATAATAAATGATTATAAATAATAAATTATTATTAGTAGTAGTATTATCATTATAAATAATAAATAAATAACAATAAATAATTATAATACATAAATAATAATAATAAACAATTATATTATTATTTTTATTATTATTATAATCATTATTATTATAAATAATAAATAAATAAATAATTATAATACATAAATAATAATAATAATTATTATTATTATTTGTATTATTATTATTATAAATAATAAATAAATAACAATAAATATTATTAGTATAAATAAATAATAATAATAATAAACAATTATTATTATTATTATTTGAGCGGAATTGTAACCGGAACGTGAAATAAAAGGAATGTAGAGGGACAGAGAACACGCATCTGTTACATGTTCTCGGTAGGAAAACACGGCCGGGCCAAAGGAGGCCCCCAGCTGTTCCTTGTAATCGCGAGGGGCTGCGCATTCACATGAAATCTCCGTTAATAAACGAGGCCAAAAAAAAAAATTACAAAAATGTGACGAAAAACAGAAATGTTCAGCTTTTCAGGTTCCTTCAATCACGCCGGGGATAACAAAAAAGTAAGGTTTCGGTGGAGGCTGAAAACAGTAAACACGACTTCATTTAACAAAACGCAGGAGGGGAGATTATTTCAAAAAAGTTACAACAAGAGACCGGAATCTAACACTACAGGGTCAGGGGCTGAGATGAAATGGAAGCAAGTATTACGGAGAGTAGTAGATGGGGGGAACAGCTTCCCAGCAGAGGTGGTAGAGGGTAATACAGTGAGGGGATTAAACATGCATGGGATAGGCATACGGCTCCTGAATCTAAGACGAGACCAACGACTGATTAAGGTTTGAATCTTTACAGCAGGACTAACAGGCGACTAGACAGGGGCCGGATGGGGGCCGATCTGCCTTCTGGTGTTCTGCGGCCCTGCACAAGGCGTTTTGTATGGATCCCCTGTTAAAGGGGCAACTCATGATCAGGTGGGTGACATTTGCTGATTGTTAATCTGCCCCGGTATATTATATCTGATGGGGGGGGGTTCATTTAAACGATAAATACGGTATTTCCTTTTTTAGCCAACTGACTGCCGCTAAACGATGCTGCCACCTAGTGGTCCGATAAGGTATAACCATTCATGCCCCAATAGATTGTGATCATCGATATTTTACGTCTTTAAACTCTCTGCCCTGGAACATGTAAAATATATTATGTTTCCCTTAAAAAAAATGATATGGCAAACCCAGCCTGCTAACAAAGCCGAGGCAAGGCATACATCTAAAATATAAAAACAGTCCCGGTTTTTGAGGGACAGTCCCGATGTCCCGAGCTAGAAAAGGGGTCCATTGTGCTTCCAAAATGTACCATGAGGTGGCGCCATTTCTCCATTACATTCAGGCCAGTAGGATAGAGAAGTCCACATCGCAAGGGAAACCTAGAATTTAAGAGCAGATCGGCCCCATCCAGCCCCCATCGAATCGCCATGGAAAAATGATAGGGCCCCCCCCAGATAGAAAATTCAGGTCCTTAAAAAAAACCATTGCTGAGTGAATGCACTACACAGAAATTAGCATTAGCAATTTATTTTTTTATAATATTTAATATTTTCATACAAAAAAAAAGGTTATAAAGTTTTTGGAAAATATACAAAAACCGCTATAACAATAATATATTAAATTATATATAAAAAAGTTATTAAATACCAAAAAAATTACAAAATATTTTGTAATTAAACGCATCACAAACACAATTATTGTTCATTCTTCACATTGTTTTATAAAACTATTTTATAACTTTTATGTATAAATAATTTTTAAAACAATTTAAATGAAATAAGGCATTTTAGCAAAAATCTATCAAACATTTTTTATGCTTCTCGAGGTAAAACAGGAAAAAAAGTTAGCATTTTGTTGAAGGTTGTCATAGGATTTAAATATTTTAAAGTAATAATTTTCTATTTAGAAGGATTTGGATAAAATCTACCCTTAAAAATAAGACTTCTGCCCCAAAAATCAGTGTTTAACAAGCTAAAAATAATTGTAAAAAAAAAACACATGAAATGTTGCAATATCTGTAAATTAAATAGTAATAAATTATAGTAAAAAAAATGAACCCACAAAAAGTTCAGACGCAGCCGTAATTTTTTCAGTGTTTTCTCTTAAATAAAAAAAAAATATATAATACATTTAATAGCATATTTAAAAATAAAAAAAGTGTATTTCTATATTAGGGTGAAATAAACTAAATTAGTATACAGAGGTTATATGGGGTTACACAGAATATATTGTTAACTCTTTGTGGGATACAATAAAACAAAATAAGAAAAAAAAAATTAAGGGACGGAATAAACCCATTGGGCGTTGGTCGCTGAGATCAGGTTTTCATAAAACATTATGTAAGTTCTCTGTTTTTTTTCTATGATTGTTTCACTAAATGTGCTTAATTTCAGGATTAATTTAAAAAAATTAAATGGTGACTCGAGGGTCTGGCGTAAGACATAGGAGTGGGGTGGGAAAGCCAGAGATACGGAGGTGTGTGGCAGACGAAAGACCCGCTTTATGGGGACCGGTCTAGCCAACTGACCGTTTCACCATGGAGAAGATGTCCAGTCTGTAGAAACTGAGAGGATGGTCCCACAGCAGGAGAAACCAGGGGTCACCACTAGGTCCCTACACCACCATTAGCTGTTGTGATGGAAAGACGAAGGTCAAATAAGTCAACGGCAGCATTGTATCCACCTCATCGACCGGGGACCTTAGTTAATACATGATGTGTGCTGATCGGTCCTCCAGAACTCCCTTACACAACACGTGGTTACGGACGTTGAGCTGATGCTTGGCACGGGCTCCCAGGATCATAAATTCACAGTCTGAAGGCCAATAAACAGCCTGTCCTTTGGAACCTCATGGGTTAGCGTTTTTAGACGTGGCATTGGCAGACGTGGAAGGGTCTGCTGACTTGTTGGGCGCAGTCCTGGTTGACCTCCATTTCTGGTGCGTTCCTCTCGATTTGTGATAGAATTTGGGTTGTTTGGGGATCAGGTAGTACAAGGTCATGGGTTGATACGCGGGAATGAAGCTCACCGCGTTCCTAGGGTAATGGTAGTAAACAGCTGTAGACGGAGTCGGACTGTAGTAAAATTGGGTGCCCTACAAGAAAACAAAGAGGACAATCGTTAAAGTCGTTAGTACATAAACTGTAATCCCACCATGAAGAATGTTCATCCACCCTTGTAGAACATTCCTTTGGAAGCCGATAGAGAAGTTCTTCCTTTGAAGCTCGGGACTTCCCAAATGACGCTTCAAGTGTATACAAACGTTACAGAAACTATAATCAATAATATGATCCAACTCTGCGTTTCTGAATGAAACCAAACAGTGATTCTCCAAACACTCTAGGAGGAAGCGACTGATTGGGAGACCTTTGAGTCGCACACATTCTTACTCCACGTGTTGTCTCACCGATGATGAAATCACCAGGCGGAGACGTGTTATGACTCATATACCCAATTCGTCCGGCCGTTACTCCTTTTACGACTAATGTTATATGAATATGACTTTCTGCTCATAGACATAAAAAAGGACAACGGAGAAGACCCTTTAATCTCCTAGACTGATCTCAGTCCGCTTGGGGCAAAATTACGGGGGCCGAATGTCCCTGACAGAGCTTCCTCTCCGAGAGGAGATGGTTCCGATCGGTAAAAGGAAAGGAAGCAGCCTGTAGCGTTAACGGTGCAGGCAACTTTCTGAAGAACCATTCAAACGACGACTTCAAAGACCCCCTAAATGTGCCAATAGATGGTGAGGGTGCAAGAGCAGGACCCTCCCCCCCTTCTCTCATATGTCTACATATCACTTTTCATATTAAACTAATTTCATTACCCAAAATGACCCCTCTTGGAGTCAAATGACGTATTCCACCACTAACCAGTCGACGTCCAACCCCCCCCCCCGAGTCGTTCTCGATAGGATAGTATGACTACCCCAAACACATTTGACAGATCCATGTCCCGGGGCACCTCAGCTTTCTACCCAAAGATTTGAGTTTTTGGGACGTACCATTTTCTGATTAGCCGTCACCGGTGTTACCGCTGATTCTTTGGAAGCAGCCGATTCCTCGTCTTCGCTGGAACTCTCCGATGGCGTCCCGCTGGTGTCTGAGTGATAATCGGAGGTCTCCAGGTCAGATTTATCCGAATCTAAAGATTTTTTGGTAAAAGTCGCTTCTGGAGCTTTCACTACGAAAGGGCTGCAGCTCTCCCCCAACCTTAAAAAAATAAAAAAATAAAAAATAAAATAAATAAAAAATTAAAAAAAAATAATAATAATAATGAAAAAGAAATAGGTTTCTTTTAATACATTTAACAGAAAATGTGTCTTTTTATGCTCAATCCATATTCATGTATATTTCTTCTTCTATAAGGGGAGCGGGGGAACACGGCTAATATTTTACCAAATCCTAGGGTTTTTTTGCCAGAGAAAATAAGTTACTCAAAATGTACATTTTTAACAGAACAACAAATATTTTTTTTTTCTCGTAAAAGCACCTAGTTTTCTGGAGTTTTTTTTTTTTGATGATTCAGCTGGCGGGAAATTTAGTGCGTCGGGAATTTTTAAAGCATTCTTTGAAAGGCGGCCGCAGAAAGCACCGTTGAGAAGATCCTGGTCGATGTGGATAGTCTGGTATGTTCAGATTTTTTACGAATTTTTATGGTTTTTTTTTTTGTTAAATTCAAGAATTTCGTAAAAATGTCTGAAAACGAGGAGGGAGCCCCCAACAAAAGGAAAATGTCGGAGAAAGCTCTGAAATTTGTAGTTTCTGCCTCACTGCAAGAGGTTACACAGCGTCGAACGGGGATCGGTTGATGACCAAATGGCATTGTCAGATAGATATTTAATGGATTTTGTTTAAATTCCAGTTGTTTTGGGGTTGTTTCCAACATATTCGATGCCAACAGCAGTGGTGATGATTTCTATGTGATGTGCGAAGGTCCTCAGGGAGGATCGCTTGGGGAGAAGTTGGAAGTGTCAGACTTACCGGCAGGTGACCTCTTCGGGATCGATCCAAAGGTACATGTCTCTTGGAAGGGCGAGCTGCGAGCAGCGTAGACCGCTCCGAACGCAGGCCTGCAACACGGAATCATCTACCAGGAGGCTCTGCTCTATACGGACGCACCTGTAGGGACCGGACACCAAACAAGAGCTGTAGGTATGGACAACCACACTGGGTCATTTGGCTCGTCTAGACTACGGCACGGGGAGCAGGCTCAGATTCCTCCCCGTTGGGACCTTTTCCTTAAGTTTTCTTACAGTGCAGACGGGCTCGGCTCGTGTCATGCCACCCACCCCCCATCACCCCTCGTTCCGTGCCACCCACCCCCCATCACCCCTCGTTCCATTCATACATGTAGAACTCTAAAGCAGGAGACATCAGCGCACCCAACTACAGGGACTTCACAATGTAAAGGAGGGAAGTTTAGAAATGTTAGAAAACGAGGGCGTAGAACCAGAAGGAATGTAAGGAAGAGTAACTTTATTGAGAGAGTGGTGGATTAGCGGAACAGCCCTCCAGCAGAAGCGGTAGAGGTTAATACAGTGATGGCAGCTGGTTATTACCTGTACGCTTGGCCCTTCTGTGGCTTGTCGGGGTACCAATGTCCTTCGAAGCGATCGCGCAGGATGGAGGTCAGGGTCTCAGTAAATGTCTTCTCCTGCTCGCTGTCCAGCCGCTGGTGCCGGTTCAGCAGTCTTACAATGTAAGACGCCCCCAGTTTTATCTCCTCGTGCATCGCGGGCGTCTGCTTCGCGCAGCTCCTAGTAACTGAAAAAAAAGACAAAATCGGGGGTGAGGACCGGTGGAGAATCGGGTGGGACGCACGCAACCCGCAAAGTACCACAAGAGACCGCTTTAAAGCAGGAAGGAAAATATGGGGGGGGGGGTTTGCTCCAGGCGCCCCTTGTGGTCATCGTGGGAATTGCAAGCATTAAAACACTCCTGTACTTAAATGTTACGACATCAGTGTGTTGTAAAAAAAAATTCCTGATACAACTAAATATAGAAACATATAATTAGAGGAAATTAACCGGCTCACAGAGTCTGATGCATTTTGTTTGTTTGTTTTACTTTTTCCACCTCTGCCGTCGGGTTATTCCATGCATCCACTACCTTTCCCGGCGCCATAAACTCAATCCAGGCTTCCCCATGATCATCACAGGATCCTCTCAATCCCTGCAATTCAAATCTCGGTAAACGGGCTGCGCCAACTCGGAATTTGGCGGTGAGCGGGGAAGTGACACGTTTTCTGGTGATCGCATTTTGGGTTTTCGTAAAAATGTATGATTTTAAGCAAGGTAAAGAGGTTTGTCTTAATACCTCCCATCTGTCCCTGTTATAGAATGGAAGTCCCTCTATTGGGCTCCAATCAGAGAAATCAGGGTATTGTTCTACAAAAAGCCTTTACCGATTCTAAAAGACACCCATCGTGGGTCCCGGACCCCCGATCATTCTGCCGAAATAAGGAACGTTTCTACCACTGCCCTGAAATGACCTACAGGTTATTATTATTATTATATTTTATTATCCCTATTATTATTATTATTTATTATCATTATTATTATTATTTATTATCAATATTATTATTATTTATTATTATTATTATTTATCATTATTATTATTATTTATTATCATTATTATTATTATTATTTATTATCATTATTATTATTATTTATTGTCATTATTATTGTTATTATTTATTATTATTATCTTTTATTTTTCCTATTATTTATTATTATCATTATTTATTATTATTGTTGTTGTTATTAATAATAATAATAATAATAATATCTTTTATTGATGTAGTTCAGTGACCCCCGTGCCCGGAATTTTGGCGACTAACGCGGTTCCTGCTGACGTGCCGCTGTTAAGCCTGGCGCGTTCCTCTCGCCCCAAACCCAAATCCCCCCCCCCCCGGGTGCTTTCGGAATTTCGGGGAATCCCAGCGAGGATTTTTTTTTTTGGTAACGCTTCCTCTTTCCCGGCTGTTTAACAGACGTCACTAGATGTTAACCCCGACTCCTTCCTATCCCCCCCTGCTGTGATCATATAAAATACCCAAAGTTGGTGCTTTTCCCCCCAATATGTTATGGTTGATATCCCTGCTTGAATTCGGGTGACTCCATTAAGTGTGTCTATAACTAATGACAAGTCAAGGTTTCCATGACGACGGGTATTAGAGCCATTTGAATAACAGATACAGGGAGTCACTACATAGAATCTTCATGATGGGCTATTAAAGGGTTAATATGGGGAGCTCCCTCCTGTCTCATGTGGCGCAACTGCGGAAAAAGCCAGCATTTTGTGTTTTTCATTTCATTTTAATATTTTTCTTTACTGAGAGGGTGGTAGGTATGTGGAACAGCCTCCCAGCAGAGGTGGTAGAGGGTAATACAGTGAGGGTATTAAACATGCATGGGATAGACATACGGCTCCTGAATCTAAGACGAGACCAACGACTGAATAAGGTTTGAGTCTTTACAGCAGGAGAAACGGGAGGGCCGGATGGGGGCCGAGGGGTTAATGCCCCGCAGCCTGCTTTGTTCTGGGCAGGGAGGGTGGATTGAGGAGGAAGCTGGGAAGATACTGGGAATTCGTCACGCGCTGGAAGGGGGGGGGTCACGCGGTCGGCATTTACCGTCAGTTTCATCATCAGAGAGACACAAAGATTCCTGTGACGGGAACGCTAAACACGACCGTTACCACCTCGGCTGGTACGCCGCGACCCGCTAGCTTTGTGATATCTTTTTGGAGTGAATGTCCCTGAGCCGTTTAGTTCCCAATTACATCCCAGTGAAGCGAGCGCCACTCGGGGTTTCCACCGATCAGACTCCTTGTGTACGGAGTTTCTGGGGTCCGCGGCGCTGGAAGAAGCCCCCGGGTGGCATATTTCAGGGCTAATGATCTAAACCTAGCGGGTCAGGGGCTTACGTGGAATGTAAGGAGATTTTCGACAGTACTGAAGCCCCCCCAACATTCTAAACGTAGAAACCGCATCACGTTTCCAAATAAGGCAGTGATGACCTCACAGCGGCTACAATGTAACAATATTTACATCACAAACCCAAAAGAAAGTGTCCGGCGGAGGGGCAGATAACTGCTAACGGCGCCGGCGCTGAAAGGGTTAAGTAAATTGATTTCACCCCACGGCTACCCGACGGGAAACATCGGAAATATTTATGTAAAAAAACCTATAAAGCGTCGATTTCATCAAAATAAAAGAAGGGGGTTCTTTAAACTCCCCTCCCCCGCCAGAAAGGGTTAATAATGTTATACCGCCTGTGATGAACCCGGGGGGATCAGCAAGCGACGGTCACTTACCGGTCCGCGGTGCCTCGGCGTGTGCCGTGTGTCGATAAGCATGCTTTACCCCACTTCCTGAGTTTATGAGTCAGCCACGAGGGGTGGGAATCCCTGCTGATGACATCATAACCCATATATGGACATCATCGCCCATATATGGACATCCTGAGAGAGGCGAAGCCGATTTCCCAACTGCTGCTTTTCTAGTTCGCACAGAGAGGCGTTTAACAACATTCAGCTGAAATCCCTGCTTGAATACAGGTGGCTTTGCTAAGCGTATCATGGGGTTTCCAATAAAGTCCTATTTTACGGTATTAATTGTATTATTATTTCTATTATTAATTATTAATTCAGTAATTATTTTTTTAATATTAACTAGTTCATGCCTCCGCAGCCTGACCAGCGGCCTCACTCACCTTTATTTAAGGAGGAAACTCATCTCTGATTGGTGGGCGCAACTCCCCCGTGCGATGATCACAATCATTACCCCTCCGACACAAAAATCGGCCTTTTATCCATTTTGGTCCTGAATAAAAACCTCCAGTCGGGGCTTTTCTCCTTTCTAACAGATTGTAAGCTCTATAGACCCGAAGGAAGAAGGGGAAAAAGTCCCACAGATCATCTGGACTTTACTGGGAGGGAGGTAGATAAGCGAAGCAGCCTCCCAGCAGAGGTGGTAGAGGGTAATACAGTGAGGGTATTAAACATGCATGGGATAGACATACGGCTCCTGAATCTAAGACAAGACCAACGACTGATTAAGGTTTGAGTCTTTACAGCAGGAGAAGTGGGCGACTAGACGGGGGCCGGATGGGGGCCGATCTGTCTGACTCCGTTCCCTCTTTTTGTCTCTATTTTCCCGCTTCTGTAACTAACGACTTGTATATAAAAGCCCCCTGGGGGGGTATGTAGGCTGTAAACAGACTGTTTTGCCCCGGGCGAGTTTCTCCGGTCAGTAAACACACGGAGGGTTCTACAGACCCCGAGGTTTCTTTCTCTGTATCCGGTGCCCCCCCTATCCCCCCCACATCGGGGTATAAGACCCCCATTGTATTCGCCGGGGTAGAAAACAAGTTACGCAAACTGCCGTGACGGGCGCTGCTTGCATCACGTTCTCTGCCTGGATTGTGCAACAGAACCAAATCGTGATCACAGGGAAAGCAGGTTAAACGCACACCCCTTCCGCGAACTCACGGGGAGGAAAAAACCCAACACGTTCAAGCGTAAAACGGACCAGAGGAGAGCGAGCGGCACCGGCAGAAGAAGAGGCTTTCATCTAAAACTAGAGGGTCAGAGGCTGAGATGGAATGGAAGGAAGTTTTACTGAAATGGTGGTAGTTAAATGGAACAGCCTCCCAGCAGAGGTGGTGGAGTGTAATACAATGAATCTAAGACGAGACCAACGACTGATTAAGGTTTGAGTCTTTACAGCAGGAGAAGCGGGTGACTAGACGGGGGCCGGATGGCGGCCGATCTGCCAGCGGGTTTTAAAAATCTTCCTAAAATAAATATTTTCTTTTTTAGGCAATAATATCGTCTCAAATACTAAATATTTATTGAACGGGGGGGGTTAAGGCCCCGCCCCCAGCGTGCCCGGCTTCCCCCGGCGTGTTCGAGAAGCAGCGACAGGCGGCGTGATATGACCTCGGCCGGCGTGATATTACCCGACCTCGGCCAGCCAACGGATTCGGATCACGCGGATTTGTTTATTAAACATTTTTGTTGACATTTCCGAAGTATTTTCGGTGTCTGCCGTTTCCAGGTCACGCTACAACCTCGCTGATACCGCTTATCTCGCGGGTCACGTGACGCACACCGACAGAGCCTCGGCATTTTCTCATTTTCTTCCAAATCGAAATTTGTATCCAAATTTCCAAAAAAAAAAAAGTGTATATTTCCAAATAAATAAAAACTACCTTTTACAAAAAAAAAACTGAACGTTTTCATCAATTCTGGGGGGGGGGCAGGGGTTATTCACTTACAGCTCTAAATTGTTAAAACCTATATTTATTATGGAGTTATATAGCGCCATCATATGCCATAGCTGTGCTATAGCCTATGTGATACATTGTATCGAGAGGAGAAGTATAAATAAAGTTTTTGTTATTTCCTCATGAACAGGAAGAGGAGCAGTTAATATGTTTCAATAAAGACACAGAAGCAAGGAGTACCTGTGCGTTTTGCCTCCATCTTTATAGACGTACCAATGAGCAGGAAGTACTCAGAAACAACGTACCCGCCGCCAGCGAAAGGCCCAGGCGGTTATAGACACGGCCGGGCCGACACACCGGGCAAATGCCCTACAGGCCTCTGGTCGTCGGGGCCCTGTCCTCGCTCTACATCAGGCCGTGGCTTGACTTAAAGCACCTCATGATTGCCTGTCCGGCCCCTGACCGTACGCGCTTCATTGTGCCAGTCCCACATCATCGGGCAGATCGCCCAGCTTAAACGACTTTAATCATCCTTGCATTTAATTCTCAACTCAAGATGGCTACGAACCGCTTACTGGTTTTGGCCAGTTGTCCTCCGTTACCTAGAGGCTTCCCGCAGGTACAGAGCACTGTGCCGGTAAACACAGGCGAAGACCACCCCGTGGCACCTGGTAACCAATGTGGGGTTTCTTCAAATGAGAAGCCCCCCCTTAGACAGTCACCTCAGCACTTGGATGCCAAACGTGACATCGAGGCATCCGCTGGCCAGCTTTACTGAATTCCATTCAAGTTCCTGTGTGTGTGTGTGTGTGTGTGTGGGGGGGGGGTTGTGTCACATGGCTGGAAGCACCTAATGTTATGACAAGGTAAACGTGGAGATACCACAGCGTATTCTAGATAACAGACATCCACCGCAGGTCATTAGGGAAGGAATGACTGGTGGCCGAGGCCGGTGTAGTTAAGGAATCCAGAGCAGACCAGCTGCGATAGCCGCGTTCCTGTGAAATATTAAACACGGCTATCTAAGTTTCCAAAATACACATCTGTACGAGGCGCATGTGATTCGGAGCCACGCAGGGACTATAGATACGCTTTAAGTGGACAGATGGGTATTGATTGATCACCGCTATATTGTCATCTTGAAGGCCCCAAGTTATCTGCAACTCACAGCTGTGTAAAAGCACAGGAATTCCTGCACGCTATTACCCTCTACCACTTCTACCGGGAGGCTGTTCTGTTTTACTACCCCGAAGCAAGACACCATACAGTCTGAGCCACCGACTCTGGTTTTAGATCATACGCATTCCTCCTCTCCACCAAGCTGGACAAATTGAGACCTTTCACAAGTCTTTTTATCCGGCAGGCCCTTCACCATATCAGGATCCCTCCTCTGACCCCCCACCCCAGAGATGGAGTCTCCAACCAAAGATCGGTGAAGAAGCAGAACCACCTCCTGTAGACGGCCAAGAGGAGTCTTACGCAATACAATAAGACCTTATTACATGTTTTAGGTTCCCAAATGAAGATTAGAGAGCAGACAGTCCATTTAAAGAGTTAATCTTTAATGCAGGAGGTAAAGACACCAACATACAGCATCCCGGCCTTATAATTGGGCCAATCGGGCCACAGACAGACATTCTAGGAGCTACTGTACAAAAGTTCCCCACTATTTAACCACTTTTAGATTTCATAGCGTTGAAGCCGTGCCGGCGTCTTCCGATTCCCACCAGTTCTTCCTATCGAGAGCTAAATCTCGAGCAGATTAAAAGGCGATGCCTGGAACCGACCTACTGCTTGCATTATAAGAACAGGTTCTAAAAGATATGGGGACCCCCCCCCCTCCCTAACTAATGATACTTAGCCTAGTCATCCCATTTTACCACCCTTGGTCTTCTGGGAAACGCTACCACACCAACTACCAGGGAGAATTGGAGGGCAGACATTGTCCATGACCAAAGGTGGATGGGTAGCTGTAAGGATGGCTACGTGGAACATTAAGTAGATAAGTGCCACATCTGTGAGCATTCCTGATGGATACTCAACGGTTGTAGTCATTAAAAAAAAGTTAGCGTTGTCCTGAAGGACTGCAATTGGACAACTGACTACATCTGTTAACCCCTTCTAAGACAGGGGACAGTCCAAGCAGCAGCTGAACCTGGCCCTGTTGTCAATGGTATTAAGAATGTGCAGTTTAAGTAAAAGAGGGGCAGCTAAAAATTCTTTAAAGAAAAAAAAAAAAAAAAAAAAAAAATCTACTTACTAGGCGGTCGTTATAAAACTATACACAAGGCAGTAGGTCAGGCAAATCCGAGAAGCGTTCTTATAAACTATAGGATGAAATCCATAGCTTCAGCAGATTTAAAATAAAAAAATAAAACTCATAAAAATAAAACTCAAATAAAAGAAAAGCTTATGGACAGTCCTGGCCGATAGGTCGTGATCGACAGTTACCTTAAACCCAGTTTGTGCTCAAATAGTCAATAAGTAAATCCCAAGGAGGAGAAGTGCGTCGAGAAGGCTTCATTCCTGGTTAAGTGCACATTATTTTCAGAAGGTTACACCTCTATGCAGTCATTTAGAAGATAAGCCTTTTTGAAGACAGGTCCTTCATGGAAGCGTTTGGACACCAAAGGACGAGTGCGTGGGCTCTCCATTTGAGAAGGCTTCCCGTTGACTAGAATCAACCCCCCACCAATTCTTTCTAAGATCTTCATTCACACCTTGACCAAAGAAACCTTTGCTCTTTCTGTGAGTTGCCTCAATATTGGAGGTCCAGAGCCGTCTGGGTGCGTCAGAGTCTTGGGTAGATTGGATGCCGGTATTGTCGTCCTTGCTCGTTATCTCGTCGTCAGAAGAGCTTTCTGAAACCGACCCAGAGGAGACACTTCCTGAGGAGTAATCGGAGGTCTCCCTTTCTATGATCGTTTGAACCGGTTCTCTGACCACCACTTCCTTTGGGAATTTCGCTATCGTGAAGTACTTTGTATGCTCTCCAAACCTAAAGAATAGAATTGACAGTCATTCATTGGGAATCAACTGGCATCTTCATGGTTCATTGTAGATCATTTCCACCAGCCACATCTTCAGTTGTGGACAACTCCCACACCACCATGCAACCCCCACATAAAGCGGCCAGGGTTTACCTAACCTAGATCATGATTGTCCACACAAGAGACTCACCTTCCACAAACCTCATATGGATCAATCCAGAGCGTTATCTCCTCTGGGAGACCCAGTTTTGTGTATTCGAGATTGCATTGCGCACAGGCCTTCAGGAGAGATTCATCAACATACTGCCAGGAGTTGATGCGAATGCACCTGTTGGCACACCATAAAAGGATAACAATCAAGCAGGACGTCAAGGACAGAGGAACAAGACACCCAATCCAACGGCAAGCCATTGACTGTGCCATGTATCTACCACCCTCAATGAACTAGAGTTGGTTACAGTTGACCCTAAAACCTAACAAGCAGACAACGAGGGTCACCTGTATGCTTGGCCCCTGCTGGGTGCGTCTGGGTACCAGTGTCCTCTGTATCGGTCGCTCAGCAGACTTGAGAGATGCGTTCCTAGAGTCTCTAGCTGGTCAGTCTTCATGCGTTTCCTCAGACTCAAGATCTTAATGAGGAAGTTGACGGCAGCCGCGATTTCTAGATGCATCTTCAGCTCGGTGGAGTCTGCGAACTGAGCGAGAAGCCAACATTCAGGGGAACAGTTTCATATAAAACCAGTACATGGAACCAAAAATATAGCTTAGTGAGGCACTCCAACCCCAAAAGAGACAAATATCTAGTCAATACCAAAACCACCATCACCCTGAAGCTACATTAAAAACAGTGGCTTAGAAGATTTTAACCCCATGATGTCTGGTATTCACAGAACCATTACAAAGCAAGTTTGGCCATCTCCATCAGGCCCCCCCAACTAGTCTGCCCGTTCTGCTATAAAGACCCAAAACCTCAGTCTCTCCTTAGATTCAGACCACTACATAGGCCTCTACCACCTCCACTGGGAGACTATTCTATTTACCTACCACCCACTCAGTAAAGCAAAACATCCTTACAGTCCATCTAAACCTCCAATTATCAAATAAATCCCACAGACCTTGATGCAGCCAGCTTTATCTACAGAGACCCCTAAGAAATGACCACCAACCCCATCATACATACAATACTGACACCCCCCCCTCATGAATACCAAACAATATAACCAATCAGGAAACCACCTCATTCACCCCACAACCCGCTCTTACCTTCAGCCAAAACAAATCCTATGAACACCCACCCCGCCAGGAAGTGTTATATAGGGTGCACTGCGTAACCCGACACTAATGACCTCATTATGATGCGATCAGCACCTGGGATCCAGACCATGACGTCATTTGTTACCTGCATATAAAGCAGCTTCATCCACTAGGAAACAAACCAACTTATCATTTTCTGATGGAGCATTTATTAGTAGCATTTATTATAGAAAATCACAATGGGGAATTGGGGAAATATTCTGATTTAGGAATATTTCGTGCCTGCCATAAAAAGGGCGGCATGCGCGGTCCCAGGAACGGCAGCTTTAGAACAGCGGCTGCCGGCTGACTGCTCCTTTTAAAGGAAAAATGAATAAATATTCAAAAATAGATTCTGATGCTCCTTCTGTAGTCTGCCATTCCTGTAGTGAACGCTCCTTGTATATTACAATTACCACCTCTGCTGGAAAGAAATACTATGTAGTAACTACTATTTCAAAAGAAAAATCAATCAATAAATGCATCACTCCTATGACGAGACTTATTACTAGGCTTTCGGCAATCAGATTTTATATGGCTTTTGCGTTTTCGGTTTATTTGAAACAAAACTTAAGAAGTAATAGAGAACTAAACATCCATTTCTGGTTTTTGCCCCAGTGGGGTAATTAACATCACCCATGCCCAAGGCATCAAAGCAAAGCATTGAAGCAGCAAATTACTTTAAAAATAAAGTTTCTATGGATCTGAATGCACACGAATTATTATTATTATTATTTATTTTTACCTAAACTTCATAAAATAAACCCAATATGGTCTTATCTTACTGCACAAAGCTATAATCCCAAGGTTCTAAAGATGTCAAACTCTAATTACCCCTAGAATGGTGCACTTTAACCCAAAACATTTTCCTTCCCCAAAAAATATTAATCCAAAAATCCAAAAATAATTCAACCATAAATTTTTTATGTTGAGTTTAATTTAAAAATAAAAATCATAATTATTGTCTTTGTGATAAAACCCGTTTGAATGCAGTTGTTTTTCATAAACTTATTTTAATGTGTTCTGGTGAAGTCTCCGAAAAGGAAAAAATATATATAAAGGAAAAATACATTCTGTTAATTGCAATGTATAGTGAATGTGTATTATACTGCCCTCTAGTGTTCACTTTATATATTACATCTAGAAAGGATAAATATTAAAAAATAAAATAATATAAAAATAAAATAATGCTTTGTGTGCTAAATTTTTTTTTAATTATTATATTAAGGTTGATATAATAATAGTAATAATTAAACAATAAGCTGTCAATGGGATCAATAGCACTAATGGAAATACTATTTAATATAAATTTGTTTATTTTTGATGCTGTAGGTGTACAATAATCAGTTTGTCTTCTCAGGCCAATCACACGTAAACAGTTTTCAATGAATAAACTAAATAATTAAAATAATGAAATAAAAAACACACAAAACTGAATTCTACTACTACTTTTTTTACTTATCATACTACATTAATTCTACAATGAACCTATAACTATATACAGAATGTAAACGTGACGTATTCCGGTGAGATGTTCTTAGGGAATTCCCCTCATCCTGTCTTCCATCGATGAGAAGTCCACGTCATTGGCATAGTAGCAGACGGCTCTGTAAGAGAGTTAAAAATGTTTTTTGATTATTCACATACATTTTCACCTTATACATTTTTTTTTCTTGAAAGGGAGATAGGGGTCACCTAATTATGTGCCTTTGGATAAATATAACAGATTGATAGCCGACGTTCTAAAGAATCAGTCCTGCAGTTAGAGAACCCATGGGGCTTATTCTGCCGTCAATGAACAAAGAGAAAAAAAAGCTTTTCTTCTTACCCGCATGCCAGGATGACCAGCAGGACGACAAGCGCAAAGGCCACGGTCAGGTAAATAGTGGCTTTACTGCTCAGTGATTTCTCCGACCCAAAGATGGTCTTCATGATGGAATCGGAGAAACGCGATGGAGGGGCAGGAGGGGCAGGAGGCGCTATATCCAGCGACACAGGTGACCTCACAACGGCGTCAAATATTTCTCCCAGCTGGCTGTCTGCCGTGTACTCGATCCGGGATACTGAAACAGGGAATGGAGAGAATAAAATCACATTCTACCAGCGGTTATTTATTTATTCATATATGATAATATATCCCTAGGCTATTTCTACCGAGATGACTAAAAGTTAACCATTTGTGCTGTATCACTCACATGACTCGCGTTCTATCTCTGGATAAAGTAACAAGGCAGCCAAGAGTCCCTCAATGACAGAAATTTGTCTAAGTAAGAACTTTTAGTAGCCACAGTTACACAGTTACTTTCCCTACCCCAATTCCCAATTATTGTTCACTAGCATTGGTCCCTTGAGTCCAATTCTATCCTCTCCCAGCTGCCATTGGAGAGAGAAGGCATGCTCTTAGAGACACCTAAGAGGTTACGAGGCACACACATGAGTCTGTCACCCCGAAACGCTGAAATCTGACCGATTCCCTCTCCAATGGACTTGGTGAGATCCAGTCTCCTTACACTAAGTTCAGGATTTCAGAAGACACCTAAAATGTAATTGCCCTCCACTTAATTCCTCCTGCCCGATGTGTCCCACTGGCTGGTGGTGACCATCTACTGAGATATATGAGGGAACAGGATGGGAGAGTCAGGCATAGCATGGCGTCTTCCACCCAACAAACTAAAGGACATCAAAGTCCATGATCTATGAAACTTACCGTTTACAAAAAAGAATTTTATGGCAATGACATCATCGTCCTCGTCTGTGATTTCACAGGCGTAGGTGCCCTGGTGGTAGGCCCTCGTCGGCTGAATCAAAAGAGTCAGGTCTTCTCCAGTATGAATGTTCTTAAAGTAGGAGAGGTCTTTTGTCCGGACCTAGAATATAATAAAAAAAAAAATAAAACTAGGAATCTCTAAAAGATTTCAAAACATCGAATATTAGTGAGCAGAACGATTTCATAGGGAACGGGACCGGCTGTAGAATCCCAAAGCGAGAGTCTAAGTCCATTCTTTGGATGTAGAGCAGCTGGGATACTTAGCGCTCCTCCGAGTTACCCCTTCTTTGTAAATACTACCCAGCAGCCAGGTCAGTAAATGATTAATGGGTTGGAACTTACTCTTTCTGCAAATTTCCACGTCACCGAAATATCCTCCGGGATGGTAAACGCGGTGTGGCAGTCGACGGATGTCCTTGCCGGTTCTCTGATGTGGACGTCTTCAACTGAAAATAGGAGAAGAGACGGTTTACGATGCAATATAATCCTTGAGCAGCGCATTCTGTAT